>NW_022160461.1:0-1654 GCF_008728515.1 Papio anubis | reverse complement strand
AAATATCCCATTGCAGATTCCAAGAAAACAGCATTAGCAAACTGCATCATGAAATGAACAGTGTAACTCTCTGAGATGAATTCACACATCACAAAGCAGTTTCTCAGAAAGCTTTCTTCTAGTTCTTATCAGAGGATATTTCCTTTATCACCATAGGCCTCAATGCGCTAAAAAATAACCTTTTGCAGATTCCACAAAAACAGTGCTAGCAAACTGCTCCATGAAAATAAAGGTGTAAATCTGTGAGATGAATTCACACATCTCTAGGAACTTTCTCAGAAATCTTCTTTCTAGTTTTTATCTGAGGATATTTCCTTTTTCACCACAGTCTTCAATGTGATCCAAAACAACCATACTCTCATTCCCCAAAAACAGTGCTATCAAAATGATCCATGAAAAGAATCATGTAACTCTGTGAGATGAATTAACACATCATAAAGCAGTTTTTCAGAAAGTATCTTTCTAATTTTTTCTGAGGATATTTCCTTATTCACAATAAGCTTCAATGCGCTCTAAAATATCCCATTGCAGATTCCAAGAAAACAGTGTTAGCAAATTACTCAATGAAAAGAACAGTGTAACTTTGTGCGATGATTTTCCACATCCAGAGCAGTTTCTCAGAAAGCATCTTTTTGGTTTTTATCTAAGGATGTTCCTTTGCCACCATAGGCTTCAAAGCACTCCCAAATATCCTATTACAGCTCCCATGAAAACAGTGTTATCAAACTGCTCAATGAAAAGAACTGTGCAACATTGTGAGATGAATTAACACATGAAAAAGTAGTTTCTCAGAAAGCTTGTTTCTAATTTTTATCTGAGGATATTTCCTTTTTCACTATAGGCCTCAGTGCATCCCAAATATCACTTTGCAGATTCCATGAAAACAGTGTTAGTAAACTGCTCCATGAAAGGAAAGGTATAACTCTGTGAGATGAATTCAGACATCACAAATAACTTTATGAGAATCTTCTTTCTAGTTATTATCTGAGGATATTTCCTTTGTCACCATAGGCTTCAATGTGATCCTAAATATACCTTGTCAGATTCCCCAAAAACAGTGCTACCAAAGTTATCCATGAAAAGGATCATGTATGTCTGGGAGATGAATTAACACATCACAAAGTAGTTTCTTAGAAAGCTTCTTTCTAGTTTGTATATGATGATATTTTCTTTGTCACCATAAACTTCAATGCACTCCAAAATATCCCATTGCCGATTCCAAGAAAACTGTGTTATCAAACTGCTCAGTGAAAAGAGCAATGTGAGTTTTTGAGATGAATTCACACAACACAACATGGTTTCTCAGAAAGCTTTTTTTGATTTTCATCAAAAGATATTTCCTATGTCACCATAGGCTTCAATGCACTCCCAAATGTCCTATTGCAGATTCCATGAGAAAAGTGTTAGCAAACTGATCCATAAAAAGAAAGGCGTAACTCTGAGAGATGCATTCACACATCACAAAGACGTTTCTGAGAAAGCTTCTTTCCAGTTTTTTTTTTTTTGTTTTTGTTTTTTTTTTTTATTTTTTATTTTTAATTTATTTATTATTATTATACTGTAAGTTGTAGGGTACATGTGCATAACGTGCAGGTTTGTTACATATGTATACTTGTGCCTTGTTGGTGTGCTGCACCCATCAACTCGTCATTTA
>NW_022160460.1:0-382 GCF_008728515.1 Papio anubis | reverse complement strand
TCTTTCTTTCTTTCTTTCTTTCTTTCTTTCTTTCTTTCTTTCTTTCTTTCTTTCTTTCTTTCTCTTTCTTTCTTTTCTTCTCTTTCTATTTCTTTCTTCTCTTCTCTCTTTTCCCTCCCTCCTTCCTTCCTTCCCTCTCCTTCCTTCCTTCTCTCTCCTTCCTTCCTTCTTCCTTCCTTCTCTCTCTCCTTCCTTCCTGCCTTCCTTCTTCCTTTCCTTTCTCTTCCCTCTTCCTTCCTTCCTTCCCTCCTTCCTTCCCTCCTTCCTTCCCTCTCCTTCCTTCCCTCCTTCCTTCCCTCTCCTTCCTTCCTTCTCTCTCCTTCCTTCCTTCTTCCTTCTCTCTCCTTCCTTCCTTCTTTCCTTCCTTCTTCCTTTCCTTTCC
>NW_022160459.1:0-383 GCF_008728515.1 Papio anubis | reverse complement strand
CACCATCTCACACCAGTTAGAATGGCAATCATTAAAAAGTCAGGAAACAATAGGTGCTGGAGAGGATGTGGAGAAATAGGAACACTTTTACACTGTTGGTGGGATTGTAAACTAGTTCAACAATTGTGGAAAATGATATGGCGATTCCTGAATGATCTAGAACTAGAAATACCATATGACCCAGCCATCCCATTATTGGGTATACACCCAAAGGATTATAAATCATGCTGCTATAAAGACACATGCACACGTATGTTTACTGCAGCACTATTCACAATAGTAAAGACTTGGAATCAACCCAAATGTCCATCAGTGACAGACTGGATTAAGAAAATGTGGCACATATATACCATGGAATACTATGGCTGCATAGTATTCCATGG
>NW_022160458.1:0-383 GCF_008728515.1 Papio anubis | reverse complement strand
TGTCAATTTTGGCGTTTGTTGCCATTGCTTTTGGTGTTTTAGACATGAAGTCCTTGCCCATGCCTATGTCCTGAATAGTATTGCCCAGGATTTCTTCTAGGGTTTTTATGGTTTTAGGTCTAACAGTTAAGTCTCTAATCCATCTTGAATTAATTTTTGTATAAGAAGTAAGGAAGGTTCCAGTTTCAGTTGTCTACTTATTGCTAGCCAATTTTCCCAGCACCATTTATTAAATAGGGAATCGTTTCCCCATTTATTGTTTTTCTCAGGTTTGTCAAAGATCAGATGGCTGTAGATGTGTGGTATTATTTCTGAGGTCTCTGTTCTGTTCCATTGGTCTATATCTCTGTTTTGGTACCAGTACCATGCTGTTTTGGTTACTG
>NW_022160457.1:0-383 GCF_008728515.1 Papio anubis | reverse complement strand
CACCAGCCTCGACCTCCCAAAGTGCTAGGATTACAGGCGTGAACCACTGCACCTGACCACCAGAGACACCAGCCTCGACCTCCCAAAGTGCTAGGATTACAGGCGTGAACCACTGCACCTGACCACCAGAGATTACTTTGTACTGTGAGAGACTACGTGCTTTTGCGTGTGTGATTGCTTAGTCACAAGTGAGAGCTGCAGTTCTGGAGGTGGCCGACAGCAGTGGTCTGCAGTGAGTGTGAATTACACAGGAGACTCTGCAGTTCTGGAGGTGGCTGACAGCAGTGGTCTACAGTGAGTGTTTATTACACAGGAGGCTGTGCAGTTCTGGAGGTGGCCGACAGCAGTGGTCTGCAATGAGTGTTAATTACACAAGAGGCTGC
>NW_022160456.1:0-383 GCF_008728515.1 Papio anubis | reverse complement strand
AGGCCCTGTCTCTTACACAAAACACAAAGTAACAAAATGAAAACTGGTCGGGTGCAGTGGCTCGTGCCTGTAATCTCAGCAGTTTGGGAGGCTGAGGCGGGGGGGATCACCTGAGGTCAGGAGTTCAAGACCAGCCTGGGCAACATGGTGAAACCCCATCTCTACTAAAAATACAAAAATCAGCTGGGCGTGGTGTCAGGTGCCTGTAATCCCAGCTCCTCGGGAGGCTGAGGCAGGAGAATCGCTTGAACCCCGGAGGCAGAGTTTGCAGCAAGCCAAGAATGTACCATTGCACTCTAGCCTGGGTGACAAAGTGAGACTTTGTTGCAAAAATAAAAACAAAACAAAACAAAACAAAAAAACAAATGGAAACAGAAAAGAAC
>NW_022160455.1:0-384 GCF_008728515.1 Papio anubis | reverse complement strand
ATGTTATGCACATGTACCCTAGAACTTAAAGTATAATAATAAAAAATAATTAAAAAAAAAAAGAAAATGTGGCACATACACACCATGGAATACTATGCAGCCATAAAAAGGGATAAGTTTGTGTCCTTTGTAGGGACATGGATGCAGCTGGAAACCATCATTCTCTGCAAACTATCACAAGAACAGAAAACCAAACACCGCATGTTCTCACTCATAGGTGGGAACTGAACAATGAGATCACTTGGACTCGGGAAGGGGAACATCACACACTGGGGCCTATCACGGGGAGGGGGGAGGGGGGAAGGATTGCACTGGGAGTTATACGTGATGTAAATGACGAGTTGATGGGTGCTGACGAGTTGATGGGTGCAGCACACCAACATA
>NW_022160454.1:0-385 GCF_008728515.1 Papio anubis | reverse complement strand
TTTGTTTGTGTCCTCTTTTATTTCACTGACCAGTGGTTTGTAGTTCTCTTGCCACTACTTTCAATGGTAAAACTGCCGTCTCTACTAAAACTACAAGAATTAGCTGGGTGTGGTAGCGGGCGCCTGTAATCCCAGCTACTTGGGAGACTGAGGCAGGAGAATTGCTTGGACCCAGGAGGCGGAGGTTGCAGTGAGCCAAGATCGTGCCATTGCACTCCAGCCTGGGCGACAAGAGTGAAACTTCATCTCTAAATAAATAAATGGTATCTTGTCTCGATGTCCACTGACTTTTCAGCCACATTCTTTGATTACCAACTAGTAGATCTATTAGGTTGCTGCAAAAGTGACTGCAGTTTTACCATTGAAAGTAGTGGCAAAACTGCAG
>NW_022160453.1:0-385 GCF_008728515.1 Papio anubis | reverse complement strand
AGGCAGGAGAATGGCATGAACCCGGGAGGCGGAGCTTGCAGTGAGCCGAGATCGCGCCACTGCACTCCAGCCTGGGTGACAGAGCAAGACTCCGTCTCAAAAAAAAAAACAAAAAAACACAAAAAAACAAACAAACAAAAAAAAACAAAAACTAGAAGTAACCAAGATGTCCTTCGAACGGTGAAGGGATCAACAAATTGTGGTATATCTATATAACAGAAAATTATTCAGCAATACCAACTAGGCATGGTGGCGTGCACCTGTAGTCCAAGGTACTCAGGAGGCTGAAGCAGGAGGATCACTCGAGCCTAAGAATTCAAGGCCAGCCTGGTCAAAATAGCAACACCCCGTCAAAAAAAAAACAAAAAAAAAAAAAAAAAAAAAA
>NW_022160452.1:0-386 GCF_008728515.1 Papio anubis | reverse complement strand
TCATTAGACAGATCAACGAGACAGAAAGTTAACAAGGATATCCAGGACTTGAACTCAGCTCTGCACCAAGCGGACCTAATAGACATCTACAGAACTCTCCACCCCAAATCAAGAGAATATATGTTCTTCTCAGCACCACATCACACTTATTCCAAAATTGACCACATAGTTGGAAGTAAAGCACTCCTCAGCAAATGTAAAAGAACAGAAATTATAACAAACTGTCTCTCAGACCACAGTGTAATCAAACTAGAACTCAGGACTAAGAAACTCAATCAAAACCGCTCAATTACATGGAAACTGAACAACCTGCTCCTGAATGACTACTGGATACATCAAAAAATGAAGGAAGAAATAAAGATGTTCTTTGAAACCAATGAGAACAA
>NW_022160451.1:0-25176 GCF_008728515.1 Papio anubis | reverse complement strand
AAACAAGAAATGGGGAAAGGATTCCCTATTTAATAAATGGTGCTGGGAAAATTGGCTAGCCATAAGTAGAAAGCTGAAACTGGATCCTTTCCTTACTCCTTATACGAAAATTAATTCAAGATGGATTAGAGACTTAAATGTTAGACCTAATACCATAAAAACCCTAGAGGAAAACCTAGGTAGTACCATTCAGGACATAGGCATGGGCAAAGACTTCATGTCTAAAACACCAAAAGCAACGGCAGCAAAAGCCAAAATTGACAAATGGGATCTCATTAAACTAAAGAGCTTCTGCACAGCAAAAGAAACTACCATCAGAGTGAACAGGCAACCTACAGAATGGGAGAAAATTTTTGCAATCTACTCATCTGACAAAGGGCTAATATCCAGAACCTACAAAGAACTCATACAAATTTACAAGAAAAAAACAAACAACCCCATCAAAAAGTGGGCAAAGGATATGAACAGACATTTCTCAAAAGAAGACATTCATACAGCCAACAGACACATGAAAAAATGCTCATCATCACTGGCCATCAGAGAAATGCAAATCAAAACCACAATGAGATACCATCTCACACCAGTTAGAATGGCAATCATTAAAAAGTCAGGAAACAACAGGTGCTGGAGAGGATGTGGAGAAATAGGAACACTTTTACACCGTTGGTGGGATTGTAAACTAGTTCAACAATTATGGAAAACAGTGTGGTGATTCCTCAAGGATCTAGAACTAGATGTACCATATGACCCAGCCATCCCATTACTGGGTATATACTCAAAGGATTATAAATCATGCTGCTATAAAGACACATGCACCCGTATGTTCATTGCGGCACTATTCACAATAGCAAAGACTTGGAATCAACCCAAATGTCCATCAGTGACAGACTGGATTAAGAAAATGTGGCACATATACACCATGGAATACTATGCAGCCATAAAAAAGGATGAGTTTGTGTCCTTTGTAGGGACATGGATGCAGCTGGAAACCATCATTCTTAGCAAACTATCACAAGAACAGAAAACCAAACACCACATGTTCTCACTCATAGGTGGGAACTGAACAATGAGATCAGTTGGACTCGGGAAGGGGGACATCACACACCCACACACCGGGGCCTGTTATGGGGAGGGGGGAGGGGGGAGGGATTGCATTGGGAGTTATACCTGATGTAAATGACGAGTTGATGGGTGCTGACGAGTTGATGGGTGCAGCACAGCAACATGGCAGAAGTATACATATGTAACAAACCTGCACGTTATGCACATGTACCCTAGAACTTAAAGTATAATAATAATAAAAAATAAAAAAAATATTTAAAAAAAGATAATAAAAGCCATATATGACAGACTCATACCCAGTATCATAGGGAAATTGAAAGGCTTTCCTCTAAAATCTGGAGCATGACAAGGACGCCCACTTTCACCCATTATTCAACATAGTACTGAAAGTCCTAGCTACAGCAATCAGACAAGAGAAAGAAGTAAATAATATCCAAACTGGAAAAGAAGAAGTCAAATTACTCTTGTTTGCAGATGACATGACATATTTGAAAAAAAAATCTACAGACTCTACCAAAAAAAAAAAAACAAAAAACCACTATTATAACTGATAAACCAATTCCATAAAGTTGCAGGATACAAAATCAACACACAAAAATCAGTAGTATTTCTATATGCCAACAATGAACAATCTGAAAAAGAAATAAACATGTAATCTCATTTACAATAGCCACAAATAAAATTAAATACCTAAATGGATAGAACTGGAGATTGTGATTTGATATGAAATAAGCCAGGACAGAAAAACAAACATAGCATATCCTTACTTATTTGTGGGTCTAAAAATCAAAACAATTGAACTCATGGAAATAGATAGTAGAAGGATGATTACCAGAGGCTGGGAAGGATAATGGGGTTGGGGGAGAAGTGGGGATGGTTAATGGGTACAAAAGAAAAAACAGAAAGGTGTATAAGATCTACTATTTGATAGCAAAATAGGGTGACCATAGTCAATAATAATTTAGTTGTGCATTGTAAAACAACTAAAAGAGTAAAATTGGATTGTTTGTAACACAAAGGATAAATGCTTGAGGGGATGGCTACCCCATTCTCCATGATATGATTATTACATATTGCATCCTTGTATCAAAACATCTCAGGTACACCATAAATATATGCACAGAAATAAAAAATACTATAAGGGGTGTGTTTCTACCAACATTTATGTAATGCAATAGAACACAATAAAATAGGATAGACTAAAACATGTATTAACACGGTATATCACAATTTTTAACAGTAAATATTGTTTGGGAAATCTTTTATACTATTCACATTGTTTATATGTGTGTACATATGTGCACGCACACATGCTCGTGTGTGCACCCATATGTATGTGTGTGAATGTATGTTCTCTATAGTGTACATGCTCCTTGAAGTGACGTAGGATTAATTTCTTAACCTAGATCAACAGAACCAAGAAGGGAAGGAATTATTCTTCTAGATGCCATTGTCATTTCTAGGCTGCTTCATTTAAATCTTTGGTTAAAATCCCTGCCAGGCATGGTGGCTCATGTGTGTGATCCCAAAAACTTGGGGAGCCCAAGGCAGGAATGTCACTTGAGGCGAGGACTTCAAGACCAGACTGTGCAATATAGTGAGACCCCCATCTCTCAAAAAAAAATTCATCCCCTCCTTTATCTCAGCCCATGTAATTTCCTACTATTGTTCTGAAACTTTGCCTATATTCATCAAGAACTAGAGTATGTCACCATCTCTGTTCACACTACAAATCCAGCCTTCATTCTGGGAACATCTAACAAACTGTTCCTTGGCATCTACACCTTCTATGATTTCACCTACCAGTATTATCCAGCCATTTCCAATGTCATATGCTTGTTATTTCAGAGAAGGTAAAAATACCTTTATCCTCTTAGGGATCCTGGGTTGGGCCTGAGATTTTGACATAAAATAAATTAATAGGGGTAAAGCATAGCAATTTAATGTAAATTTTAGGTGATACAAGAGCCCTCATAAGAAAATGAATACCTGAAGAAGTAGATATCCAAATGTTTCTTTTTTTTCTTTTCTTTTTTTTTTTAAATGGATTGTCGCTCTGTCACCAGGCTGGACTGCAGTGGCGCAATCTTGGCTCACTGCAACCTCTGCCTCCCGGGTTCAAGTGATTCTCCTGCCTCAGCCTCCCGAGTAGCTGGGACTGCAGGTGCCTGCCACCACGCCCGGCTAATTTTTGTATTTTTAGTAGAGATGGGGTTTCACCATGTTGGCCAGGATGTTCTCGATCTCTTGACCTTATTTTCCACCCGCCTCAGCCTCCCAAAGTGCTGGGATTACAGATGTCAGCCACTGTGCCTGGCCCAGTGTTTTTATATTAGGTTGAACAAAGAGAAGCAACTGTGGTCAATCTCTCATTTTTTGAGCTCTTGTTTTTCTCATTATACATACTGTGACACTATACTCTGATCCCTAGACTGCTTTGATTTCCTTTCTTCCTGAAGTCTCTTATTGTCCCTCAAAGTTCTCTTCCTTTTTTAGCCAGCCTAGACTTCATGGTCTTCACCTCTATTTACCTTTTGCCAGTACTGCATATACCCTCACCCTCCTGTCCTTCTGCCTCACTTTTCTGAAAATGCCTAAACACTTTTCCATTTCCACTGTGCCTGAACTGGTAAATGTTGCTAAACTAACTCACAAGATCATAACTTTGCTGACTGGAATCACTAAAATTATAGTGTATACCATCTGTGCAGTGACCTTAAAATAGAATTGTAATCCAGTCACTGATATAGAGACCTCTGCTCTTGGAACAATTTTGGTTGATTGGTAGCAGCTACCTGAATGTACTATATGTGGGGGAGGGTTGTGAAAGTACAGTTGGACTCAGCTGGAAAAATTGCTGTGATTGAATAATGATGTCTATCATGTGTGAAGAAAGACAATGGTGGCTTTTATCATATAATTCCCTTTTTACATTAACATTGACCCCAAAGTTACATTTCAAACCTATAATCCTAGCTTTAAACCCATTCTGTTAAGATAAAGACTCTATTTTTTTACAATAGAAAATGTCAGCTTGAGCTCTATCAATTTCCTACTTAGTGACTCAGTTTGTTTAAAACAGATACATATATTATCTGCTTAGTGGGGAAAAGAGCTTCCCTACCACTACATCTGAAAATTGTATATCTGCCTCTGTCCTCAGCCCCATCTCCTCCTGCCTCTTAAGGAAAATTTCCTTTTGAAATAATCTCTAATGTACTATACTTTTTATTTCATTGTCTTATTTTCTGCATCAGATAAACATGCTCACATTTACCGCATCTTCTTAAAATACTTCACTCACTTGTATTACCCTCATTACCATGATAACTTTCTCTTAAAAGTCTAGGAAAACTCCCACCGCTTAATTGATACATCTCAGTTAATCATCAGTTTCACATTTGTCAGATTCAAGCAATATGTTCAGTTCTCATCATCCTTGGCAGAGCTCAGAAATATGACAAAGGGGGCCATGCATTGCTTTTCTGAGATTTGCTCCTTCCTAGACTTCTCCTATTCCATTGTCTTGCATGGTTTCTTCTCACATCTCTGGTCACTCACTTGCAACATATTTTCAGGATTTCCTTTTCTGCCTTTATACCATAAGTATTAGAACAATTAAGATTCCAATGGGTTCTATTCTCAGGCTTCCTTTTAAATGAAAATGGTAACTATAGATTTTTTTCAGCTATATTCCTGGAGTCCAAAATGTATATCCTCAGCCCATATATTTCTTTACCTCTGAGCTCTGATGCAGGAAACGCAAGCCCCAAAACTGGAGCATAGCTCAAGAGGGTTCTTGACTTTACCCAGGAAAGAATTCAGGGGCTATCTGGCAGTGTTGAGTAGCAACTTTATTGAAGTAGCAGTGTACAGGAGCAGCAGAGGTACCACTCCTTGTGGATCAGGGGCTACCCCATAGTCAGTGTGCCCAGAGTAGCAGTTCAGCAGTCATATTTACACACACTTCTAATTATATGCAAATTAGGGGTGGTTTATGAAGAAATTTTTAGGAAAGGGGTGTTAACTTTCAAACTGTCTAGTCATTGCCATGAAAGGGGGCAGTAACTTCAAAGTGTTGCCATGGCAATGGTAAGCTGGCATGGAACACAGATGGGCGTGTCTTACGGGGAGATGCTTCTGCACAGGACCTATTTTAGCTAGTACTCAATTTGGGCTGGTGCCCAAGCCACGCCAGTGGAGTCCGGTTCTGCCTCCTATCTCAGCTCTAGACTCATGAACACAACAGCATACTAAATAGTTATTCATTTGAATAGGATGGAATTTCTGTTAGGTGACTCGTGAGCCAAACATGTCTATTTAATTTGGTTCAATCCAAAACATAGCATCTTCTTAAGTGATATCTCCTCTGAAACTCATCTTTAACCTCCTCCATCAGACTTGGACTGCCCTTAACAAATTTTCCTCCTGGAGTTTTTACCTTGCTCTACTTTAACAATTGTAATATTTTAATGTACTTATTTCATTGTTTCTTAACCCCCTAGTGCAATAGCTCTATGAATAATAAGTGCTTGAAATCTCTCTTGGCATATACTGGATAATTAATGAATATAAGTTAAAGAACAAATGAATTATTCTAAAACATAAAGTAGATAAAAACTAATCAGGCTGGAATATTACTTCTTATTTTCTGTCATCTTTCGATATTACATCATCTGCCCTGAGCCAAGCGCCTATTTTTTCCAAGTTCTAGGTGTGAATAATTTTATATAGTATTGTATTGTTAGTGATTTATGAGATTTTAAGTTTTTCATTGGAGGGTGTAAGAAGCATAATTATGGATTTATTTTCTAGTAAAGAACAGACAAAAGTGGCCGGGCGCGGTGGCTCAAGCCTGTAATCCTAGCACTTTGGGAGGCCGAGACGGGCGGATCACAAGGTCAGGAGATCGAGACCATCCTGGCTAACACGGTGAAACCCCGTCTCTACTAAAAAGTACAAAAAACTAGCCGGGCGAGGTGGCGAGCGCCTGTAGTCCCAGCTACTCGGGAGGCTGAGCCAGGAGAATGGCGTAAACCCGGGAGGCGGAGCTTGCAGTGAGCAGAGATCCGGCCACTGCACTCCAGCCTGGGTGACAGAGCGAGACTCCGTCTCAAAAAAAAAAAAGAACAGACAAAAGGACAAAACATATAGAGCACTACTTATGGATACTTAGAAATTCTTATTTTTCTTTTTCTTTGTTTTTTTTTTTTAAGCTGGGATTACAAGCACGTGCCACCATGCCCAGCTAATTTTTGTATGTTTAGTGGAGACAGGGTTTTGCCATGTTGGCCAGGCTGGCCTCAAACTTCTGGCCTCAGGTGATCTGCCTGCCTCAGCCTCCCTAAGTGCTGGGATTACAGGCGTGAGGCACAGCACTTGGCCAGAAATTATTTCTAAAGATACTTCGAGCATAAAGGGAGATAATTCGTGTTTAATCACATAGTACATGTAGACACGTTATGTGATGCTTTTTTGCTTTTTTTTTGAGACTGAGTCTCACTCTATTGCCCAGGCTGGAGGGCAGTGGCACAATCTTAGCTCACTGCAACCTTCGCTTCCCGAGTTAAAGCGATTCTCATGCCTCAGACTTCCGAGTAGCTGGGATTACAGGCACTCGCCACCACGCCTGGCTAATTTTTGTATTTTTAGTAGAGACGGGGTTTTACCATGTTGTCCAGGCTGGTCTCCAACTCCTGACCTCAAGTGATCTGCCTGCCTCGGCCTCCCAAAGTGCTGGGATTACAAGCGTGAGCCACGGCGTGCGGCCCATGTAATGAATATTAACAATGATAATGTACGATTATGAAAGTGGGTAGAAATTTGTATCATGGAAAGGTATTTAGATATATATTTTTTTGCTTTTAAAATGGGTATTTCAGTGCAAAACTCTGACAGAAATAGGCAAATCAGTGACTAGTTCACAACTCCCTGGATTTAAAAGAGCTCTCTGCTCCAAATACAGCACAGCCTCAGGACTCAGCATTGCCTTATGAAGGGAGCCTGTCTGTGGTGTGCAATTTGAGATGTCTGGGTGCTACAAAACTTTGGATGAAAGCAGAAGTGATTCTGAAAAAAACAATGTAGTTTGCTCATATGTATCACAAAAACATGATGTTATTACTTGTGTTTCCACAGTGATTTGTTGGTTTTCCAATGCAAGAGTGATCCCTCCCTCGTGCTTACCAAAAAGAGATAAGAGAAATAAAGATGACTTCTGCTTTGTAGACAAACAGTATTGATTGTTCAATAATCCAGTAAAGATGAGTAAATATTAGATGGAAATCATAATAACTCTATGATAATATCTGGGAACAAAAATCAATAAAAAGGGAATGGTTTTATAAGAGACATACAACATTATTATTCTAATACCTCAGGTCATAAAGCTGAGATATTTGAGTGTGACATGACATATTAGCTAAAATGACTAGGAAACTATGGCAGCCAAAATGATCACAAATCATTTCTGATAGAGCATTTCTCATCCTCTCCCTGTCCCTTCCCACTCACACACAATAATTAGCTCCAGTTACAGTTCCTCCTCTCCATTCTTCCATTTGTTACAATTCCTGAACTTTGTTTTCAACTCTGGGCTTTCAAGCTTTCTGTTCTTCTGCCTGGAACATTCTTCAACCAGGTCTTTCAATAACCCATTCTTCCTTATCAGTCAGGTTTCTGCTCAAAACCCGTTTCCTGTGAGAGAAGCGCTTGTTAAACCACTATGTCTAAAAAAAAAAAAAAAAAAAAAAAAAAAAAAAAAAAAAAAACCCCTACAGTTTACCCTGTGCTAGTCAACATCGAGTCTCTGTTACCTTTTCTGCACCTGTTTCAAAGCCTGTACTCTTCTCTGTAATTGTTTCTATGTTTATTTTCTGTCTCCTGCCTCAGTAGAACATGAGTTCTGTTATCTATCATGTTTTTCACTGTCTTCCTCAGATTCTAGAACTCCATGTGAAATATAGTTAATGCAAAATAAATATTTGTTCAATGGACAGATGAACATCTTTTAATACCTATTTTTATTCTAGAATATGTGCCTGTCATTTTCCCCATCAGTTACAAACTTCTTGATGGTCAGGCTAGGACAATGTCCCCTCCCGTTGTCCCTCTTCCCCACAGAAAGCTGGGCAATGCAGCTCACTCCTTTCGATTCTTTCCATTTTTGATTCCTTGAACATGTATTGACTCTTTTCTTTCTTATTTTTGATACGTTGTCTCACTCTGTCACCCAGGCTGGAGTGCAGTGGCATGATCTCGGCTCACTGCAAGCTCCGCCTCCCGGGTTCACGCTATTCTCCTGCCTCAGCCCCGCTGAGTAGCTGGGATTACAGGCTCCCGCCACCACGCCCGGCTAATCTTTTTTTTTGTATTTTTAGTAGAGACGGGGTTTCACCGTGTTAGCCAGGATGGTCTCGATCTCCTGACCCCATGATCCGCCCGCCTCGCCCTCCCAAAGTGCTGAGATGACAGGCGTGAGTCACCGTGCCTGGCCACATTAGGTTTTTGTGGGGGAAGAGCCTTGCTATTTAGAAGTGTCTGTTGTTTTTGTTTGTTTGTCAATCAGTAGGAAACCTGATTCTATCGGTATAAAAAGACAGATGTAAAACATTATTTTTTTGTTTCTACTTCCTATGTGCCCTTTAAGGAACAAGGTTACTATATAAATCTTCCCAAGAACATAAAACAGGCTATATTAGGAAAAGATTCTTTGCTCTTTATCTGGGTATAACAACCAGGAGAAAGAAGAGAAAAGCAAGTAAGCGTTTTTCAGCCTTTGGGGTGGAATGGTATTCAATTGATCAGTTCTTATAGTTTACTTACTGCTTCATTAACTATAGTAGACAAATTATCGCGGTTTCAAAGCTAAAGACAAACAATACCTTTTATTCCGTAAGGGAAAATCTAGTTATACCTTAAAGCGTCTATATGAGTAATACTGTTATGAAATGTAGAAGAGGACTATTAAATTACCTCAATAAAGTGTTAGTAATAGACAGATGACTTTTTAGGTCAGTAACATTTTTTTCTCCATTTTTCTGGAGAATAATTATTTATTCGTTAGGTAACTTTGGTAACTATTAAAGTACTACTTTCTATTTCAATTTTATATTTGCTATACTCTCCATTCCTGTCTCATATAAAACGATTTTTAAAACAAAAATTTGTCATCTACTGCTTAAGTGTATTGGTGGGTTCAAGATTAAAACTTAGAGGCTACCTATGTATACCTGGGAACTCAACAGCTAAATTATGGCTTGCTAGAAAACTTGTTAGCATTTTAAACAATTTTCCCAAGTATAAATTCAGAGAAAATCAATTTACTTTCTCTTTTTTAATCTAAGGCTCAGGTTGTAATTTTGCAGTGCCCCGTATCTCTCTGAAGCCTATGGTATATTATTCCACTTCTTTTCTAACTATGCATTTCATACCTATCCTTTGGAGTTGATCTTGAAAGAAAATTAATGGGCTCCTTATTCAGTATTGCAATGTTTCAGGTAGCAAACGCATGACAGCTACTTAACCAACCCCTGAGTAGCCAACCGGTGAGTATGGCATTAATGATTTTGGAGAAAGTTAACTAAGTGCATCTATCACTTTGTCATGTGTGGTAAAAGAATGCATCAATCAAAGGTTAAGAGGGAACTGTCTTTGCTTCACTCTGTGGGTATTACTGAAACCTGTTACAAAAATCAATAGAACAGGTATGGTAAGCTGCATTTATGTTGATTAAATAAAACAAATGGAAAAATAAAAGGTAGGAGGCTGGTAATATAGCTCCTTGAATAAAGCAGAGGTCAGTTTCCTGATATAGGAACCATCCTTATGAGCTGGACATTCCTGAGAGGTATTTCCAATGTCAGTGTCTTATCAAGGTTGAACCAGTAACCTTTTTTCACAGGGCTATTTAACTGGATACCAGGAGAAGCAATTTGCTGATCCACTCATGGATGTTTTACCCCATTATTTAATTCCACTCTATGTGGAATTTACTTGGAAGATTCTCAATGCACTTGCATTCAAACATAAAGACCTAATGACTCTCGTTGCAGCAGTATTCCTCTTGTATTGTTATTTTCTTACCTTCAGATGTCCTCCTTTTCTGCACTTTCTGCCATCTGGAATTTCATTTGCAAAGGCAGATAAGGGGAAAAGAATGTAATAAGAGACAAGGAAAAAAATAAGCCCTTGCTGAATGATTGCTATGAATGCAGGAATTGATGGAATAAATAAGAAAAATAAAAAGATCCAGGACTACTCTCAGTCTCTGAGGCAGGCACGAAAATTGTAAGAGTAAGGGAAGATGTAATTTTGGAATATAGCTGTGAGTTAATAAAAGTTAATGATAGAGAAAATAAGTTACCTTTCTTCACAGAAGGACAAAATGATGATTCAGTTACAAGAGAACAAGAATTGAGGCCCACCTTCAAATAATTACCAAGTAAATACAAAATTCTAGGCTGGGCATGGTGGCTCATGCCTGTAATCCCAGCACTTTGGGAGGCTGAGGTGGGTGGATCACCTGAGGTCAGGAGTGTAAGACCAGCCTGGCCCAAATGAGGAAACCCTGTCTTTACTAAAAAAAAAAAAAAAAAAAAAAAAAAAAAAAAATTAGCAAGGCATGGTGGCGCACACCTGTAATCCCAGCTACTTGGGTGGCTGAGGCATGAGAATCAATTGAACCCGAGAGGCAGAGGTTACAGTGAGCCAAGATAGTACCACTGCACTCCAGCCTGGGCACCAGAGCAAAACTGTCTTTTATATAGATATAGATATAGATATAGATATAGATATAGATATAAATATATAGATACAGATATAGATATAGATATAGATATAGATATCTGAGAAAAAGTGGTAGGCATACCCTCACATACACCTAATAAAGTGCATATCAATACAACATTTCTGGAGAACAATTTTGTAAGATTTATAAAAAGCATTAAAGTTCTTAATATCCTTTGACTCAATAATTCTCATTCAAGAAATCTATCTGAAGTAAATATAGGGAAATTAAGGAAGAGAACAGGAAACACAATCAGTGTTATTTATAATCATCAAAATGTTGAAACAACTGAAATTTGTAACAGTAGAGAAATGTTTTGATGAATTATGGTACATCCATTCAAATGTATTTTGGAGAATAAGGCATAGAAAATGATTCATTATAAAATGTTAGGTTAATAAAATAAGCACTGCACAAAATTCCGTGTATTACCATTTATATATGTGTGTGTATGTCTGTATATTTCCTTAGTTACATTTATGAGATAGAAGCCTCTTGGTTTTCATTTGTTAAAGGAGTTCTGAAAAATAATTTCATTATTGACTGAAATGGCAATTATTAGAGAGATACTGTGATGCTGTGAAAAGAGCTTTGGAACTTCAACAAACTGAATTTAATTTGTTTCACTTCATGGCAGAAATACTTAGGGCTTATTGAATTTTCTGTGTGTGTTCCCTCCTTTTTGGTTAGCTGGGAGCCCTGGTGGTAGCTATGGGTCCAGTTCAAAGGAGTAGGAAAGGCACTGATTTCACATCAAAAAGGTAAGCACCTGTGTGTGTCTCTGCCATCTTCCTCTTCCTCTGCCAATGTGCCCTTCGAGGCTGTGTGTTCCAGGTAGAATCATCATAAAATGGGAGGGTAGTCCAAAATACACTGGGGTGGGACATAAGTGAGAAACAAACTTGCTGTTTTAAGCCAGCAAGATTTCGGGGATTTCCTATGCCTACAGCATATCCTACCCTTTCCTGATTAGTACAGCGCACATTACTCAATAGCTCTGTGAACTTGAGACAGTTATTTAATTTTTCTAAACCTCTATTCCCACACTTGTATATCGAGGCATGAGGCTGCTGACATATCTCATAGGACTGCTTTGATAAATTAGTTTAAAAAACCATAGAAAATGATTTATAATAGTTTTGGTTGAGTGTAAATTTCCTTCAGGCAAAATAATCAAATCTCATTTTTCTTACCTATTTCTTACAGTATTTTACTCCTTCAAACACATGACCCTTTAGAATAGAGAACAATCACTATATGTTCAATAATCTGTTAAAAATTTGGTCAGAATATTTTACAAATATGAAAAATAAAGCCTCAGATTTGGGAGCAGGTTAATGTGAGGAAAGAAAGAAAAGGAAGACAGAGAGGTAAAGATAGAAGTAAAACCTGTGTGATCTCTAAAAGTAGAGTTTCGTCAGCCGCGTAATAAAATAAAAAATAAAATCTCACATTGTTTCAAGATTCGCTTGAAGATAACCATTATATATTTTAAATGAGTTAGAACCATGGCTTTTTATTTGTCAGAATTATTAAATAAATCAACTCATAACATGCTATGCATAGAAAATAACATAGAAAGCTTTTAAAAAATTTGCAAGAAAAAATTTATGTGGAGGGTAGGGTAGTAGCAGTGGGAATTAGCAAATTTACAGAAAACAAGAGAAGAAGAATTATATGGTTTACAAAAAAGAAAAATAACAACCACCACCACTGTAGCCACAGAAGTCATTACCACACTCTTACACGCTGACCCAAATCGTTTTAATAGTAGGCTTTTCTCTGGGGTTATAAGCTCCATTAACAGAAACTACGATATAACTTTGAAACTATCTGTATTACCTTCAGTAAGTTATTTTCTTCCCCTGAACCCCACTACATAAAGCAGCAAACCCCTGGTTGGTTAGGCAAGCACTAAAATTTTGGAAATGTAATAAATGCATCTGTAAGATTTCCAAGATTCCAACAATAATCCCAAAGGGAAAATATACTGATCCAATCATTTTGGTACTGCATCACAAGGCACTGAATAGAAAAGTCAATAAAAGCATCCGAGCACAGAGAAGCAAGCTGTAGTCAATATCAGATTTTGAAGCAGACTGTCAGATAAAAAATCAGCTAGATTTACTGAAATTTACTTCCTAATATCTGGAGTTTAGATTGCATGGAATTCAGAGCATACATCCAATCTTATTTAAATTTCTTTTTACTTTATCCTTTCTTTAACCTTCTTCATCCACTATAATAAGCTATTGGTACTATAGCCATTTCAAGAAAAGTAATCTAGTTTGAGTTATAATTGGTCACTTCATAACATATCAAAAACTTATTATAGAAATGAAATTCAGTATCACCCAATTCATACAATGACATCTAGTCAGTCAAATAAAACCACTTATTTGACAGGGGAAAAAAGAAGAAAGAATAACCACAAGTTACTTATTGTGTTTGCTGTTGACTTTATATTCCTTCACAATCCTCATGTGAAAATTACGAAGCTTCTCAATATATATCCATAAATATTGGCTAGTTAAGCCCTGTTATGTATAGAAACTACTGCTATCTGAATCAGAGAGCCCAGCCCTTCCACCAGCATAGGACAGTGATAGGTCACAGCCATTGGAAGAAGATAGGCCTTTACATTAAAGCTTTGCTTTGATCCCTTAAGCAAGTCCCTTAGCACTTGTGAAATGGGCATGATTTTGCCTTTGACTCCTGTGTGGCACAGCTCATGAGACACAGTTAATACAAATAACCTACACTAATTATTATCAAGAGATGTGAAACCTTTTCTCTTAGTCATTTTCCTCTCAATGTAGAATGTTATTTCTATAGAGGGTAACTTTTCCTACCCCTCAAATTTCCATGTTACTTCAGATCATCAATTTGTAAATTAGAGATCTAATTCAAGTAGAAACATGTTTCTTTTTATTCCTTTAGGTGTTCTGATATTTATTTAAAAATCATGAATAAAAACAAAAATATTCTAGATGTGCAAACATGTAAAAATATGTACGGTACCTCTCCACAAGGAGTTCATACTCTTATGAGATGACAAGCCAAAAACACAGAGAACAGCTAAGAATGTAACATAAAATAAGTTCATTCTGAAGGAACAACTAAGGGGAATCCAAAGGAGCTGGAATCAGCTGCGAAGAGCAGCTTTCTGGGGAAAGTCAATCTTGAGAGCTTAGGAAAGTGATAGAAGAGAAAATGCATGTGTCTCTCTTGAGGAGCAATTCTTTACATAGCTGTACTACATTTCTTTTTTCTATAAATTATGGAGTAGGAATAGTGAATTTTACGCATCTCTGGGACTTCCTCTGGGTACAAAGAAAAAATATTGTGCTGCACTCCAAATACCTCCATTTGCCCCCCACCCCATGAATTAAAATACTAAACATTAAAGCAGAAATTAAGTGTGAAGAGTATAAAGTATACTCTTTCAAAAATCTCAGAACTGTCTAATAGGAAAAGTTAGAACAAAAAAAAAAAATGGCACAGATGAGAGGCTTAAAAATAAAAAAGCTGGGAAAACAAGGAGAAAACAGCCAGATAATAGACAAAATGTGTTCACAAAAATTGAACCATAAATAATGAGATGATATACAACAAGGTGTCAAAGGAAAATGCAGAAACAACATAACTTGAATATTTTAACTACAGTGAAATCTTTGGAAAATTTAACCAGCAGGAAAACGTTCCTGGAAATTAACATTTCTGAATCTGAGAACCTTGGGCCACAGTTAGGCACTCCATAGAAAAAAGTTACTGTGGTTATGCAGGTTTGAGAATGAAACCTGACTGAAGCACTTTTCAGAACCTTAGTTAGTCAATATGCGTTATGGTAAATCTCCCAAAGGTTGAGGGTAGCCTAAAGAGTTTCCAAAATTATTTGACCAAAGAATTCTAGACCCAAAGAAAATATTTAAAAACATCTTGAGGAACAGTAAGATTTTTTGGAACATAGTTTGGGAAGTACACCACTTAACACGTGTGCAGTTAAAGTCTGTCAATACAACAAATCTATACTGAGTGTCTTAAACTGGTGGAAAGAGTTTCTTAATTTGCTCACTGTCAATCACATAACAGAATTGTTCTGTGTCCAGATAATTTACTCTACCTGTGTTTTCTTTGCAAAAATAATATAGTTGAACTTTCCCTTAGCCCCTGCCTACATTTCCAGGTTCAGGATAGCCCAATGTATTCAGCAACACTGTGACAAGTGCACTGAAGGATAAATATTTGACCATTCTCTGCTAATGTTATTGTAGTCATATTAAATTGGCATACTGGTGGGGCAATGGGAGTAACAGCAGAGGCTGAATTATAGTACTTGAGAGGTATAAGTTACCTTAGAGATGTTCTAGTCAAACTCTCATTTTATAAATGTATTGAATACGAGTGGTAAAATGACTTTTCCAAGGTCTCATGGTCAACTGATGGAAATCATTTTCCCCTGTCCAGTCTAGTCCATGGTGCTTAAGCAAAAACAAACAAAAGCTCTTTAGTTTTTTTTTTTTGTTTGTTTGTTTGTTTTTTTAAAAGGAAATAAATACATCTGTTTTGGCTTTTTTTTTTTTTTTTTCATGAGAGTCTCACTCTGTTGCCCAGGCTGGAGTGCAGTGGTATGATTTTGGTTCACTGCAACCACTGTCTCCCACATTCAAGTGATTCTCCTGCCTCATCCTCCTGAGTAGCTGGGACTACAGGTGCATGCCACCAAGCCCTGCTAATTTTTTGTATTTTTAGTAGAGACAGGCTTTTGCAATGTTGGCCAGGCCGGTCTCGAACTCCTGAGCTCAGATGATCCTCCTGCCTCGGCCTCCCAAAGTGCTGGGATTACAGGCATGAGCCACCATACCTGGCCGACTTTATTTTTAAACTAGTCTTTAATAAGCCTAAAGAGAAAACATGTGAATAGATTGTGATTAATTCTGTATTTGCTCACCTGTTACCCCCAAAAGCATGCCCAACATGTAGCAAATTATTTTATAACCAATGGGTTCTCACTAAATGTTAATTAAATGACTGTGAACATGTGAATTCAGAGACCACAAAACGAATAAAGTGATTGTTTACTTTATGAAATGATTCTTCCCATTAACATAATCCCTTTTATGGTCACCTAACCTGCTATACTGCAAAAAGCAGAAACCATATGCTGAGTGCTAATCTTTGGGGCCACAGCAAGGCCAAAGCAACATTTCCTCTGGCAGCTTCATTAAATCCCCCACGCTAGACTTCTTATGAATTCTGATCACTGAGTGTGTAAGAGTCACTCACACTTGTGTCTGAAAGACAGAATGCAGTTGATGAGAATATTTGTACTCTTCCTAGGCCAATGCTGGGGAGCAGGGAACTCTTTTCATAAAGAAGCTAGAAAGGGACTATATTTTCAGCAGATACTATGAGCATATGAGCTTGACAAATAAAGTTTTGGTGTTTGCTTTGTTTAACTGCTAAATTTAGTGTTATAAAACTGTCTTCAATGTTTGAAAGCTGAGGATTGGATCTATGTCATCTGAACATTGTTCAACACTTACAACTTTTTGAGTTAAACAGAAAATGCGTTTTTCCAGTTGGATACATTTTTAAATGGATTTTTTGTTCAAATGTTTTTAGAAATATTCATCCACATATTGAAATTTCTTCCATAACTTTACATCAAGAAGATTGAAAGCCCAAGTAAATGACATGACAATGAAAATGGAAATCTGGTTAGTAATTTAAACTTAGCACGTTTGAGTATAATGTGATTACATCAACTCTGTTGATACTATAGTTATTAGAAGATTGGCAAAACAGAACTGGAAACATTTTGCAACTTAGCAAATATTGCCTGAACAACTTTTTTTGTGTAAGTTCTCTATGTAGTATTCTGCTATGAATTCTTCTATTGTATGATACAAGAATGGGATGTGTTTCCTCCTCTCAGAACACTTATACAGGTTATTATATATGTGATTATGTAGTATGAAGTGACATAAAGGTGAAATGCACATGAATGACTAAGAGAAAATATAAATTATGAAAGAATCACATGGTAATGCAAATTGTTATAGGCCAGAGATTCTTGAAGAAGTTTTAACTAGAATGTGCCTGGAAGCATGGATAACAACTCAACTGATAGAGCAAATGAGAAACCAGGACACTGCAGTTAGGAGTATTCCAGTAAGAAAGGGAGAATAATAAAAATTATATTTACACACAAAAATCAGTGACTATATGCACCATATTAATAAAGGGCTAAAATTATATTATCACATCAAAAGATTCAGAAAAAAAATTTGACAAAATCTAAAACATGATATAAAAAGTCAACAAAATAGAATTGAAAGGAACTTCTTTGATCTGATCAAAGGCATCTAGAAAAACACGTATTTAACATCATTCTTTTTTTTTTTTTTTTTTGAGACCAAGTCTCGCTGTGTTGCCCTAGCTGGAGTGCAGTGGTGCAATCTTGGCTCACTGCAAGCTCTGCCTCCTAGATTCATGCCATTCTCCTCCCTCAGCCTCCCGAGTAGCTGGGACTACAGGCAACTGTCACCACGTCCAGCTAATTTTTTGTGTTTTAGTAGAGACGGAGTTTCACCGTGTTAGCCAGGATGGTCTCGATCTCCTGACCTCATGATCCGCCCACCTTGGCCTCCCAAAGTGCTGGCATTACGACGTCATTCTTAATGGTAAAAGACAAATACCTAACATCAAAAGTAAGACAAGGTCTACCTTAGTCTCCTCTATCTAGTATTGTACTTGTAGTCCAAGCTGGGGAAATTAGGCAAGAAAATGAAATAAAAAGCATCCCAATTGGGAAGGAAGAAGTTAAAGTATCTCTGCATATGCAATTGTCATAGTCTTATATGTCGACAATCCCAAGAAATCTTCTAAAAAAGAATTATAACTAATAAACAAGTTCAGCATGATTGAAAGACACCAGATCAATATAAAAAAATCGGTTGTATTTCTGTACACTGAAAATGAAAACAATTCCATCCTTTATAGTATCAAGGCCAGGCACAGAGGCTCATGCCTCTAATCCCAGCACTTTGGGAGGCTGAGGCAGAACTGCTTGAGCTCAGGAGTCTGAGACCAGCCTGGACTGGACAACATAGTGAGACCTCATCTCTAAAAAAAATAAATAAATAAATAAATAAATAAAAAACAAAAAAAAACTAGCTGAGTGTCATGGCATGTGCCTGTAGTTCCAGCTACTTGGGAAGCTGAAGTGGGAGAATCACTTGAGCCCAGGAGGCAGATGCTACAGTAAACTGAGATTGCACCACTGAACTCCAGCTTGGGTAACAGAGCGAGATCCTGTCTCAAAAATAAAATAAAATAGTATCAAAATAATAAAATAATTAGGAATATTTTTAAATGCAAGACTTGTACACTTAAAGTTACAATGATGTACCAAACATCATTGAAAGAAAATTTTTAAAAGCTTAACAAATAGAAAGGAATCCCATGATCATGGACTTATTAAGATGATAATACTTTATAAATTGATCTATAGATTCAACACAACTCCTATCAGAATCCCAACTGATCTTTTTTTGAGGGGGTGGGGGCAGAAATTGCCAACCTGGTCCTAAAATTATTGAGACAATGCAAGAGACTCAGAATAGCCAAAATGAAATAATCATGAAAAAGAACAGAGTAGTGGGCTCACACTTCTTAATTTAAAGTTATTGCAAAGCTACCGTAATCAAGAGAGTTTATTACTGACATAAAAATAGACATACAGATCAATGGAATACAATTGAGAATCCAGAAATAGACCCGAACATTTATACGATCAACTGATCTTTGACAAAGGGGCCAGGATAAATCAATGAACAGCCTTTTCAACAAATAATGCTGAGACAACTAAATGTTTACCTGAAAAAAAAAAAAATAAATAATAACATTCAACCCCCTTCTTCCAGCATGCACAACAAATCAACTCAAAGTGTATCAAAGGGTTAAATGTAAGAGCCAAACATAAAATTCTTCCAATAAACACAGAAGTAAATCTTTGAGACCTTGGGTTAAGCAATGATTTCTTAGCACAAGCAATCAAAGAGAAGATTTATAATTTGTATTTCATCAAAACTGAAGACATTTGTGTTTCAAAGACATCATCCAGAAAGTGAAAAGGGCCAGGCATGATGGCTCACATCTATAATCCCAACATTTTGGGAGGCCATGGCAGGAGAATCACTTGAAGCCAGGAGTATTGAGACAAACCTAAGCCTAAGCAACACAGCAAGACCCCTTCTAAAAAATAATAATAATAATAAAAATAAATAAATAAATAAGCCAGGCATGGTGGCACACACCTGTATTCCCAGTTACTTGGATGGCTGAAGTGGGAGGATCCCTTGAGCCCAGTTCAAGGCTGTAGTGAACTATGATTGCACCACTGCACTCCAGCCTCGGGGGCAATACAGCAAGACCCCATTTCTTAAAAAAAAAAAAGAAAAGAAAAGAAAGTGAAGACAACCCTCAGACTGGCAGAAAATATTTTCAGATTATATAGCTGATAAGGGACTTGGCACTCAGAATTTATAAATAATTATTAAAATTCAATAATTAAAAATAAATAACCAGTTACAAATGACCAAAGGATTTGAATAAACATTTCTCCAAGTAAGATATATGAATGGTTAATCTTGTTAAATGATCCTCAACACCATTGGTCGTTAGGAAAATGTAAAGACCACAATGAGATACCACTTTACATTTGCAAGAATGTCTACAATCAACAAGACAAATACAGTCTAACTACCAGTAAACATGTAGTGAAATTGGAACCCTCACACATTGCTAGTTAGAATGTAAGATGATGCAGCCCGTTTGGAAAACAGTTTGGCTGTTCATCAAAATGTTAAATATAGAATTATCATGTGACACAGCAATTCTAATCCTAGGTAGATACCCAAGAGAAATGAAAACATGTGGGCATCCAAACCTGTGTATCAATGTTCAAAGCAGCATTACACATAGCCAAAAGTGGAAACAACCTAAATGCCCATCAGCTGCTGAACTGGTAAAACAGAGTGTGACATATCCATGCAATAGAAAACAACTGAACCATAAACAAGAATGAAATACTAACGTATGGCATAACTCCAATAAACCTTACAAGCATTATGCTAGGTAAAAGTAGTTAGACATGAAGATCAAATATAGCATTACACCACCTATATGAAATGCTCACAATAGGCAAATCTGTAGCTATATAAAGTAGATTTGTGTTTGCCTACAGCTAGGGGGAGGGAGGAAGGAGTGAAGGAAGAGATAGAGAGTGATTAATAATGGGTATACTATTTCTCTTTGGAGTGTGATAAAATTTTCTAAAATTAGAAAATATAGAACATATTTTAGGATGGAAGGATGGCTGCACAATCCTGTGAATATTCTAAAAACTAATGAGTCATGTACTTTAAATGGGCAAACTTTATGGTACGTAAATTATATCTCAATAAAGGGTTAAAGGAGAGGTTAAATGTAAAACTCATTTTTATCTATCGCTAATATGTGATCTCGAGTCACAAACTCTCTGATCCACAATTTCTTCATACAATGAATTAGTATAAAAACAACCATGTTACAGAGCTATTGAGAGAATTCAAAAAAGGCATAGAACGTGTATAAAAACTGAAAAAAAATGTAAAAGTAGGAATACAGGGCATTGTCCTCTATGTAATCCACTATAGCTGGAAGATAAATGGCATTAAAGACATGATTCCACAATAATTTGTGGATTCCTGATTATGTGTCGGGCACTCTGCCAGTCCTGGACAAAAGCAAATGGCAAGGAAAATAGACATAGTTGCCTTCACAGAGCTTAAAATGTAAAGGATGACATTATTCAAATAATTATACAAATATGAGATCTCATATGATTAATGCTTCAAAGGAAAAGTCCAAAGCAAGGCCATAAGGAGGTATTTAATATAGGGACATGATTTGGTTTGGGGGCTGTTGCAAGAGGATGTGATTTGAGGGGTGTTATGGATGACCATCCAGTGGAAGTATTTAAATTGAGATCCAAAGCGTGAATAGGTGTTAACCAGGAAAAGTGAGGAGAAACAGAGCTTGCCAGATGCAAGACCTGGGATGGGAGAAAGCATGGAAGTGTTAAGGACTCAAAGGAAGAAGGGGAGGGAGTGGTAGAGGTCGGTCTGGAGAGATCTCAAATTGTGCGGTGCCTACAGGTAATTAAGAGTTTACTTTTTAATCTAAGAATAATTGGATGCTAATGAGGGCTATTACACAAGGGAGTGGCATGATCAGATTTCGGCTTTTCAGGGTCTCCAAAATATAAAGGCAGGATAGAAGGCAATATCCAGTAAAAGAAACTGAAAATTAAGAGTTAATAAGAAGAAAAATGGCCAGGAGAATTTGATGTAATGAAAATGAAAAGTAGTATTGAGTAATGGGAGTGGCTTCAATATTATTGGTTGCTACCAGGAGCGTGAAATATACCCAGTAAATTTAACAAAATGGAAATCATAGTTGATCCTGGGAAGTTCTATTTATGTGAATTTGCTGGGTTAGAAATCAGAATGGAATGAATTGAAGAAATGATAAATGAGGACCGTTTATATAATTACTCAGGTTGTAAAGGCGGAGAGGTAAAGAAGTACACTCAAAGGAATTGTTTGTGCGATCTTAAGACAGAAGACACTTCAGCATACATAAATGGTAAAAAGAAAGATCACAGAAGTCGGTAGAGATGGAGGATAAACAATAATCCTTCAAGTGTATGGTTTCTGAGATGGGAAGAAATAAACAGGAGATAAGAGAGAATCCGAGAACAGATACAAACGTGTGTAGTTTGGCATCCAGATTTTTAGTGACTTAATGTGTAAAAGCTTCCATTTAATTTTGTAAAAGAAAGGTAATATCACATGGTAAGAATGAAGGTAGAGGTGACAGGGTTCGATATTTGTGGAGAATCAAATAGAATTAACACAGTTATAGGGCAACATAGTAAACATTCTTGGCAATGCTGAGGGCATATTAGCATGTAGTGGCTCTTAATTCGTAGTGTTTTTCCTGATAGTGTATTTCTTCAGCACTGCTTACCTGCTCGGATACAGGCAAAGCGACATCCTTTGGAATAGTGTAAGATGGAAGTGATGAAAATATTGAGTAGCAAGAGAATTTAGATTTCTGTTAGAAGAGATATATAAATGAAGAGCCATAGGTTCAAAACTGAAAGGTCAGCAGGGTGGAGATGAGAAGAACCAATGTGGAGAAATAAGAGAAAGTTATCAGTGGTTAAGATGATGTAGAAGACTTATTATATTTGGATAACTTATGCAAGCCATAGGTGTAGGAGACAGTAATCAGAGAATGGGGAAAACCATCTACAATCACAAAAAAACAATCAATTCCATGGCTTTAAAGTCATAAAATATCACCCCCGTACACACCTTTTTTTTTGAGACAGAGTGTCACTCTGTCACCCAGGCTGGAGTGCAGTGGCATGATCTCGGCTCACAGCAACCTTCATCTCCTGGGTTCAAGTGATTCTCCTGCCTCAGCCTCCCAAGTAGCTGGGACTACAAGTGTGCACCACCACACCTAGCTAATTTTTGTATTTTTAGTATAGACGGGATTTTGCCATGTTGGTCAGGCTGGTCTTGAACTCCTGACCTCAGGTGATTCACCCACCCTCCCAAAGTGCTGGGATTACAAGTGTGAGCCACCGCGTTTGGGCCACTCTCCTATTTTTAAACCATGCTCTCTCCCTCCTTGCCACTTTTGTATTTTCTTCCAGTTTCTAAAAATTAGCTGTCTTGCCCAGGTAGAGCTGCTACTAATGGGAAGAAACAGAAATTACAGAATGGTAACTCAGAGAAGGAGATATAACTGCAACGAGAGCGAGGGAAACCTAATTCATAGCAACTTGGAAGCAGATGGGCTAATACAACTTCATGTTTGTCTTTATATTTCTTAGCTTGCAGTAAGTCTTGTAAATTGATAATATAGGTCTTATGGACTAAATCTTAATAGGCTGAATCATACAAGCTGAATGATAAAGAGAAAATCAAATCATCATTCACTGAAGATTGCCAATAAAATCAGCAATACAACTATAGTGATAGAAACTATCATTTATTGAGAACCTTAACTGGTCCAACCATTTTTATAACTTTATGTAATTCATCTAGTTTAATACAATACTTCTAATAGGTAGATATTAACTTCCTAGTTTACACTAAGGATGCCAAAGCCAAAAAAAGTTACATAATTTGTCCAAATTACTCAACTACTGGCAAAACAAGTCTTTAAGTGCAGTTCTGTTAACTCCAAAGCCTGACTTATTTTCACTCTGCCAAACTATAAGACACAGGACATGGTATAACATAGGCATCTTTATATTTGTGTGTGAATGTATGTTTATGTAAATGTTCCCCCCACAGCAAACCTAAGAGATAAGTACACTAATCAATTTTTATTATTTTGTTAATGTATGAAAACTCGGAAGCACAAAGAGGTTACAACGGTATTAAATGATATTTCACCATAATTCTCCTAGAAAAAGAGACAGTTGAATTGAAAAGTTTTTATCACATATATAGAATGGCTGGATTCTTAAAATAGCATACATAAAATCACTGTATAGTAATGTACTAGGACAGATTTGAGGAAGAGAAGTAAACTGAATACAAAGATTTGGCCAGAGATGTGCAGTCCAAGAATAAAAAATATCGCTACAAAATCCACTGAATACACTTTACTAGTAATAAAATGAATGTATGAATAGCCTTTGTTCTAAATTTGTAATTATGTCATGTCCCACATTTTCTTAAATGCTCTCCATATTTGTTTAATTTTTAAAATGTGCTCTTCTAAGAATTGCTTGAGGGAGAAATAGCTAATAATGGCAATAAAAAAGAGATTCCTTATGACATTGCAGTTTACATTGCATGTTTTACAAAGTCAGCTATAAAATTTTAAGATGCCACCCTAAAATTTGAAAACCGTAGGCTTCACACCAGCTCCTGAAAAACCCCAATATTGATTTTTTTAGGTAGGGACAGACAAGACCTTCCTTACATTAGGTCATGCCAATAAATGCCTAAGCCCTGGCCGTCCAAAGGTAGATTTTGAGCAATATCAGTAGGACCACATTGGCTAATCTCCCTTATTTTGAGACTGCAGTTGGGAGCAGTGATTTCTAATATAGTGAGAACTACAACACTTAGGGGTTTTTAAAGCAATGTCAGCACTTTAAATTATACTCAGGAACAAGTAGTGGCCAGTGCAGTCTGGCTTGCTATGTATTGTGTGATGTAATTATCCATCTGAACCTTATATTGTACACTAGAGAACAGCAAATCAAATTATTAACTCTTCCAAAGAAGTGAAAGGGAAGTGCAATAAGACACCTGATTTCAATCAGCCTCAAACACTTTAAAAAAAAAGTAACTGTAAAAGTGTTCCTATTTCTCCACATCCTCTCCAGCACCTGTTGTTTCCTGACTTTTTAATGATCGCCATTCTAACTGGTGTGAGATGGTATCTCATTGTGGTTTTGATTTGCATTTCTCTGATGGCCAGTGATGATGAGCATTTTTTCATATGTCTGTTGGCTGTATGAATGTCCTCTTTTGAGAAATGTCTGTTCATATCCTTTGCCCACTTTTTGATGGGGTTGTTTGTTTTTTTCTTGTAAATTTGTTGGAGTTCTTTGTAGGTTCTGGATATTAGCCCTTTGTCAGATGAGTAGATTGCAAAAATTTTCTCCCATTCTGTAGGTTGCCTGTTCACTCTGATGGTAGTTTCTTTTGCTGTGCAGAAGCTCTTTAGTTTAATTAGATCCCATTTGTCAATTTTAGCTTTTGCTGCCGTTGCTTTTGGTGTTTTAGACATGAAGTCTTTGCCCATGCCTATGTCCTGAATGGTACTACCTAGGTTTTCCTCTAGGATTTTTATGGTATTAGGTCTAACATTTAAGTCTCTAATCCATCTTGAATTAATTTTCGTATAAGGAGTAAGGAAAGGATCCAGTTTCAGCTTTCTACTTATGGCTAGCCAATTTTCCCAGCACCATTTATTAAATAGGGAATCCTTTCCCCATTTCTTGTTTCTCTCAGGTTTGTCAAAGATCAGATGGCTGTAGATGTGTGGTATTATTTCTGAGGACTCTGTTCTGTTTCATTGGTCTATATCTCTGTTTTGGTACCAGTACCATGCTGTTTTGGTTACTGTAGCCTTGTAGTATAGTTTGAAGTCAGGTAGCGTGATGCCTCCAGCTTTGTTCTTTTGACTTAGGATTGTCTTGGAGATGCGGGCTCTTTTTTGGTTCCATATGAACTTTAAAGCAG
>NW_022160448.1:0-386 GCF_008728515.1 Papio anubis | reverse complement strand
AAAAAATATACCACATTGCTAACAAGGATAACCCATTTTTCAGAAGTTGGCTATTTGCTGGGAGCCTACTTATGTTCTTCACCACTGCAGCATCCCCCTGACAGTCTGATGGTCCACTCCTTACTTCCAGTGTCTTTGTCTTTACAGCAAGAAGAGAATTGTCTGTTTCTTCCCCTTCTCCTGTTTAATTATCTTATTGTTTTCCTGTAATTTTCTTTTTTTTTTTTTTTTTTTTTTTTTGAGACAGAGTCTCCTCTGTCGCCCAGGCTGGAGCACAGTGGCCGGATCTCAGCTCACTGCAAGCTCCACCTCCCGGGTTTACACCATTCTCCTGCCTCAGCCTCCCGAGTAGCTGGGACTACAGGCGCCCGCCACCTCGCCTGGCA
>NW_022160447.1:0-386 GCF_008728515.1 Papio anubis | reverse complement strand
ACCATGATCAAGTGGGCTTCATCCCTGGGATGCAAGGCTAGTTCAACATATGCAAATCAATAAATGTAATCCAGCATATAAACAGAACCAAAGACAAAAACCACATGATTATCTCAATAGATGCCGAAGAGGCCTCTGACAAAATTCAACAGCCCTTCATGCTAAAAACCCTCAATGAATTCGGTATTGATGGAACGTATCTCAAAATAATAAGAGCTATTTATGACAAACTCACAGCCAATATCATACTGAATGGGCAAAAACTGGAAAAATTCCCTTTGAAAACTGGCACAAGACAGGGATGCCCTCTCTCACCACTCCTATTCAACATAGTGTTGGAAGTTCTGGCTAGGGCAATCAGGCAAGAGAAAGAAATCAAGGTATTC
>NW_022160444.1:0-387 GCF_008728515.1 Papio anubis | reverse complement strand
AGGAAGGAAGGAAGGAAGGAAGGAAGGAAGGAAGGAAGGAAGGGAGGGAGAAAGAAAAGAAAAGAAAAAGTTGACCCCAGGGGACAGCACATGGGGAGGTAAGGCTAGCCCAGCCAGGAGTGCCACAGGGGAGGGCAGACAGTCACCCCCGTCATGCAGAGCTGGGCACTTGAAGGCTGAAGCCCCCCATCTCTGATGATGGGAAAGGAAAGTTAGTGCCTCACTGTACAATGAAAAGCTCCCTCTCGGCCGGGCGCGGTGGCTCAAGCCTATAATCCCAGCACTTTGGGAGGCCGAGACGGGCGGATCATGAGGTCAGGAGATCGAGACCATCCTGGCTAACATGGTGAAACCCCATCTCTACGACAAAATACAAAAAAACTAGCC
>NW_022160443.1:0-388 GCF_008728515.1 Papio anubis | reverse complement strand
TCAGGAGGGGGAGAGGTGAGGGGTCAGTAAGAGGAGAGGTGAGGGTTCAGGAGGGGGAGAGGCGAGGGGTCAGGAGGGGGAGAGGTGAGGGGTCAGTAAGAGGAGAGGTGAGGGTTCAGGAGGGAGAGAGGTGAGGGGTCAGTAGGGGAGAGATGATGGGTCAGGAGGGGAAGAGTTGAGGGAGTCAGGAGGGGATGAGGTGAAGGGTCAGGATGAGGAGAAGTGAGGGGTCAGGAGGAAGAGAAGTGAGGGATCAAAAGAGAATAGAGGCCAGGGGTTAGGGAGGAGGGAGCCGGGGGTCGTGGAAGGTCATGCTTGACTGTAACAGGTGTTTGGGCCTGCCCTGGAGCCTGACGAGTGCTAAAGCTGACTCCGTCATGAAGCACTT
>NW_022160442.1:0-388 GCF_008728515.1 Papio anubis | reverse complement strand
CCCACTCCCATCCATCCATCCATCCATCCATCCACTCCCCATTTATTATCTATCCATCCATCCAACCATGCATCCACCCACTCATCCATTCAATATCAATCTATACATCCATCCAGCCACCCACCCCATCTACCCATCCACCCATCCTTCTACCCAACCATCCATTGACTTACCCACCCACCCCATCCATCCATCTACCCACCCCATCCATTCACCCACCCACCCACCCACCCCATTCATCCATCCGTTCACCCATCCATTCACCCATTCACCACCCCATCCATCCATCCACCCACTCACCCACCCCATTTATCCATCCATCCGTCCACCCACTTACCTACCCATCCATCCATCCATCCATCCACCCACCCCAACCACCCCCATCCAT
>NW_022160441.1:0-388 GCF_008728515.1 Papio anubis | reverse complement strand
GGGTTTACGCCATTCTCCTGCCTCAGCCTCCCGAGTAGCTGGGACTACAGGCGCCCGCCGCCTCGCCCGGCTATTTTTTTGTATTTTTTAGTAGAGACGGGGTTTCACCGTGTTAGCCAGGATGGTCTCGATCTCCTGACCTCGTGATCCGCCCGTCTCGGCCTCCCAAAGTGCTGGGATTACAGGCTTGAGCCACCGCGCCCGGCCTCCTTCTCTCTGTCTTTCTTTCTTTCCCTTCCTTCCTTCCATCCGTCTTTCTTTCTCTTTCTTTCTTTCTTTTCTTTCTTTTCTTTCTTTTCTTTCTTTTCTTTCTTTTCTTTCTTTCTTTCTTTCTTTCTTTCTTTCTTTCTTTCTTTCTTTCTTTCTTTCTTTCTTTCTTTCTTTCTTT
>NW_022160440.1:0-25187 GCF_008728515.1 Papio anubis | reverse complement strand
GCCTGTAGTCCCAGCTACTCGGGAGGCTGAGGCAGGAGAATGGCGTAAACCCGGGAGGCGGAGCTTGCAGTGAGCAGAGATCCGGCCACTGCACTCCAGCCTGGGTGACAGAGCGAGACTCCGTCTCAAAAAAAAAAAAAATACATATATATATATATTTTTTTTTGAAAAAAATATTATTAGTTCAAAAGCTAGTATTACTGTAACTTTGGTTTGCAATTTCACACTTCATTTTCTATATAATTTAAGAAAATAATGCATTTAAAGTATTCATGATAAAAGCATTCAACAAACTAGGAATATAAGAACATCAACTCAGCTGGGTGGGGTGGCTGGTGCCTGTAATTCCAGCACTTTAGGAGACCTAGGCAGACAGATCACCTGAGGTCAGGAGTTCGAGACCAGCCTTGCCAACGGTGAAACCCCGTCTCTACTAAAAAGTACAAAAAACTAGCCGGGCGAGGTGGTGAGCGCCTGTAGTCCCAGCTACTCGGGAGGCTGAGGCAGGAGAATGGCGTAAACCCGGGAGGCGGAGCTTGCAGTGAGCCGAGATCACGCCACTGTACTCCAGCCTGGGTGACACAGCGAGCCTCCGTCTCAAAAAAAAAAAAAAAAAAAAAAAAAAAGAAAGAAAAGAAAAAAAGAAAAAAGGAAAGAAAACTCAGAAAGTCTTGAGCAGACTCCTGCTCAACCTGTCAGGAATGGGCAACCCTCCGTGGTGGGGCCAGGCTGAGAACAGACCCATGGCAGGGAGGCTCTGGGGAGTTTCATGTGGTTTGATCATTGCTCATCTGATTTCAGTCCCAGCACAGCCAGCGATCTTCATTCCCTTTCCTCATACTCAGAATCTCCCAAGGAGCACACGGGCCTTAGGCTGGCGCTGTAACTGAGTGATTAAGAGATGAGGGTTGTTGTCGTCTGCCCTCATCAACTGTTTAGATGTCCCCTGATCTGGGTAACAAACCACACCCTGGCAGTCTCACACAGGAGCTCAAGGAGCCACAGACATCCAGCTCTCTTCACCTCCCTCCATCCTGAGTGTATTTCTGCTCAGAACAGCATCTCCGCCTCGTTTCCTGTTCCTCCAGGAAGATCAGCCCTCACCAGGGAACCTGGGGTCCAGAGGGCAGGAGACCAGCAGGGAGCATGTTTAGCTACAGCTGAGGGTCACGCCCAGCAGACCAGGTTAGAAGGTGATGGCTCATGGCCTCAAAGGGCAAGAAGAGGGATGCCAGCCTGGGGCTGGGGGCAGACAGGGAAAAGCAGGTGTAGCTTTGGGTTCTTGACAGATGCAAGCCTGGGAGGAGATTCCATGGCTTCCTGTGGTTGGATTCTATAGGTCCTTTTTCTTTTTCTTTTTTTTTTTTTTTCATTGAGGCGGAGTCTGGCTCTGTTGCCCAGGCGGGATCTCAGCTCACTGCAACCTGCACCACTCAGGTTCAAGTGATTCTTGTGCCTCAGCCTCCTGAGTGGGTGGGACTGCAGGTGCGTGCCACCACGCCCATCTAATTTTTGTCTTTATTTTTGCATTTTTAGTAGAGATGGGGTTTTGCCATGTTGGCCACGCCAGTCTCGAACTCCTGACCTCAGGTGATCCGCTCACCTCAGTCTCCCAAAGTGCTGGGATTACAGGAGTGAGCCACCACACCCAGCCAAATTTTGTAGGTTCTTAACTGCTGACCCAGGCACAGCTGGTGTCATCCTCCCTCTGACCATTTCATTGCTTATCCTGAATGGCTCTGTGCCCTAAGCATAAGGTCGCTCCCTGTGGAGAGGTGACCAGGCTGAGGATGTGCTGTCAGGAGTGCCTCAGCCATCCTTCAAGCCACAGACTCCTGACAGGGCCTCAGATCCTCGGGTGTTGACAGCAGGTATGAGACAAGAGCAGGGTCTCCTGAGGTGATGCTGGACACAGACATGACCAGAGAATGAGGGACACACAGGGAGAATGGGGGAGGCTGAGTGTCCCCTCCTCCAGGGTCCAAGGACTGTGTCAAGACTGTCCCGTGTCTAGTCATCATGGTCAGCCTCCTCCTAGGAGAGGATGCAAAGGATCCGCAGGAAGCATTTATTACTAGCTTGGGAGCCAGAGACTGCGTCTTTGAGCCTGTGAGGCAGTCACTCGCAGGTCCCACACATCTACGGCTTCTGCCTGGAGGCTTCTGTTTGGGGCCATTTCGTTTTTCTCTGTCTCTGCGTTTCCTGCTAGAGATGATGTATTTAGACCTGAGCCCAGCACTGAAAATGGATGAGGCAGCCCAGCCTGGAAACAGGAACCTAAAAAGTATTGATGACAGAGATAGGAGAGGGTTGGGGCCCTGCTCGTTTTGTCTGGAGCTTAACTCACTTGAGGTAAAAGTTTGTGGCTGGAAGAGAGGCTGGAAAATGAGGGAGAAAGTGCAAAAAGGAGAGAGTCACTGATTGTAGAAACCCCAAATTCTAAATACAACTGAGGACGAAGCCGTGGCTGCCCCTGCACTCTGTGTGTGGGGGAAGATGTACGGAGCGCAGCTTCCAACTCACTTGGTCAAATGAGGAAACTCTGGGGAAAACGCAAAGTCTCTACAGTCAGCACTGCTTGGGGAGGAGAGTGGCTGTGGGTGCTCAAGGAGGTGGAACTTCATTCCCCAGGCCTGGGTCCCAGAGGAGGACGGCCTGTGTGCTGTGCTGGACGGTGATGTTCGGCTTCTCCCCAGGTGGGAGCCAGCAGCTGCTGAGGATGGGTGATGTGGAACAAAAGAGACAGCTTGGGTCTGAGGCGTGTGGTGGTTTTAACAGATCTGGGTTTCTACTGAGACACCCCTGGTCTCATGTGACAAAATCATACCGTTGTGTCCAGTGCTGTGTCTCCAAGGGCAGCAGATGGTGGTTTCTGTCCTGGGGGCTGAGCCCCTGCAGGAGACTGGACCAGCACAGAGAAATGCAAAGACCTGTGAACACAGGGGAAGGTCCACCCTGGCATGGCAGAGCTGGGAGAGAGGCATGCGGGGGCCTGTGATTGGGTCATGTGCGAGGACAGCGAGGAAGAGGGCACCCAGGCAGGATGGGGACACCCATAACCCTCCTCCTGAGGACCCAAAGAGAAGGCAGAGCTGCCTCAAATCTTTCCATATGACAGTTCATTTTGTGTGTCAAATTAGGTAGGCCACAGAACCCAGTCATACACTCAAACAGAATTCTAGATGTGTCCGTGAGGGTATTTTTTAAGATACAGTTCACATTTAGAGTCTTAGACTTTGATTAGCCTTCATCAGTTTTTTGCTTTTTTTGTTGTTGTTGTTTTGTTTTGTTTTTGTTTTTTTGTTTTTGTTTTGAGACAGGGTCTTGCTCTGTTACTCAGGCTGGAGTGTGGGAGTGCAATCTTGGCTCACTGCAGCCTCAACCTCCTAGGCTCAAACAATCCACCCACCTCCGCCTCCTGAGTAGCTGGGACCACAGGTGTACAGCCCCACATGTGGCTAATTATTTTATTTTATTTTTTGTAGAGACTGGGTTTTGCCACATTGCCCAAGCTGGTCTCCAATTCCTGAGCTCAAGTGATCCACCCACCTCAGCCTCCCAAACTGCTGGGATTACGGGTGTGAGCCACCGCACCTGGCCAAGCTCATCATTTACAATGTGAGTCATGTCCTTTACCCAGTCAGTTGACAGCCTTGATAGAAATAAGATGACGACTGAGCTGTTACCTCTGAGATGACAACAAGAAACACATCACCCAGGTGGAGATGACAGAGACTTTGCTTGGGTAAGAGCCTATCAGATCCATGTCACCCCAGGTCCATGTTGTAGGTGACAGCACGGTTTTAGCTCAGCAACGCTCAGCCCCAGGCCGGCTGCACCCACGCTCTGCCCATCAGCCCCAGAGCCGTGTGTCTTGCACGGGTCTGTGCCTCTTCCCCAACTGCAGCTGTGCTCCTTGGCTCACCTTCTCTGGTTCCTCTAACTTTCCACCAGCATCCTTCACCTCCCCTTCCTCAGACACAAGGAAGTCATGTGGACCCAGAACAGGGTTCTTTCAGTACTTAAGTTTTACTTCCATTTTTTTTTTTTACACTTTTCAAACTAAGCTTGGCTTGACCCAAATCAGTCAGCTCAGGGACAGATTGAACGAGACCCTTCACTGCAGGCTGCCTGCTGGGGTGTGATTGAACCTCAGCATCCCATATACATTAGGGTAAAATTCTTCTCAGACCCTTGCAATTGCATGGTTGCATTCAATTAGAAGTTTTAAAAATACTTTGTGTTTATTTGATGAAATATTGGATGACAGTTTTTCACATGGATATTTACTTTTTGTAATAGTAGAAATACATGTTGTTAACTTTCATAAAATAACCATCATAAGCTAGCACCTGCAGAGATTGTATCTGTGTTACGTTTTCCCATCTTCCTGTGCAATTCTGAGAGTCAGGATGGCACCAGATCGCACAGTAATAGCCTCATCCCCAGGCTGCAGCCCAGAGATGAGCAAAAGCTCTGCATTATCCGAGGCAATTTTGGATGCAGAGAAGTGGCTGGGGAGCCTGAAGCCCTGGTACATATTTGAGTCTGAGCAGTAGGTCAGGAGATAGCTGGGAGGGCTCGCTGGCTTCTGCTGATGAGAGTGTATTGCATAGATACCAATACTGAGGCTTCTGTGCAGGGTGCAGGAGTCTGGCTCGTGCTCCCAGAGGTGCAGAGAGGGAGGGAGGCTGCGTGGGAAGAGGGAAGAGTCTGGGAGACAGAACCTGGAAACACAGACACTCATGGGTTCTAAGTGTCTCTGCAGTGAGAGAGGAGCACAAGGAGAAGAGGAGCCCAGGCCATGGTGGACGTAGGCTTCTGTGGCCCCACCCACGTGGACCTGGGTTGCCTCAGGCCTCTCTTATCCCTGGTCCATTGGTCCCCCAAAGAAAGGGATGCTTATGCAAATGTGTTTCCGTGCAACGTCTCTCTCTCCTCCATGTATTCAGAGTCTGAGGCTGGGCACAAGTGGATGCAGGATCAGCAAGGCTCCTGTTTATCTGAAGGGAAGGACCTGGGAGGAGGCAGATGGTAGAGCTACACAGACCACACACAGAGAGGACACAGCTGCCGAGTCCACATCAGTGACCACAGGGCCCACCTCCCTCTGCCCACATCCATCCAGATTTGCAGTTTCTATGGGATTTCTCCATCTGTGAACACACTTTCTGGGCCCTCAGCAACTGCTCCCTGATTGCCCCTGTGGAGCGCATGAGTCTGGTCTTTGCCATTCATGTTTTCACTGTGAGTCCATACATATGTATTACAACATTTGATTGCAAGCACTGAGTTCAGCTAATATAGTTCACATAAATGGGATCTGTGTTTTTGAGAGATTTATAATTTCAAAGTAAAGGTTCACCAGGAATCTCATCCCCTTGAGTGTGAGCAGGACCTACGACTTACTTCTAATAAATAGAATATGATGACAATGATGGAATATATGTAATTATATCACAAAAGATTGTAGCAGCTTCTTGCAAGGAAACTTCCCCTTACTGGCTTGGAGGAAGCACGTGAACACGCTGGGGAGGGCCATGTAGTAGGAACTGAGAGTGACCTCCCACCAGCAATCACCGTAAACTAAGGCCCTGGCTCTAGCAGGCCCCAAGGAACTGAGTTCTGCCAGTAACCACGGGGCTTGGATGCAGACGTTTCTCAGTCAAGCTTTAGCTGAGCCTGCAGCTCCAGTTGGCATCCTGACCGCAGCCTTGTGAGGCTGGAGCAAGAGACTCAACTAAACCACACCCAGACTCCTGACCTGCAGGAACTGTGAAGTGATGAATTTGGGTTGTTTTAAGCTGCTCGTTACACAGTAATAGATAACTAATATGCTGACTATAATCTAGTATTGACTTACTGGTGCTTAATCTTAAGAATTTTTATTTATCCTGAATGATTTCTAACCAATAAACTATGTAATTTGCCAATTTAAAAACTCACTAGAAATCAGTAACAGTAAATATAAAAGTACCATAAGAGGAATGAATTTAGAAACTCTCATTATTTGAGGCATTTAGAAAAACAAAAATTTAACATGTATATAAATAGAATATTATATTGAATCTTCACACACTTATCACCAAGATTAAATAAGTATAAATAATTTGACAAATCTCCCTTATCGTAATCTTCATTTTTATTTTTGGCTCTTTATTCAGAAGGCCCTTGGGGTTGGGCCAAAGCCCCCAGCCGGTATCACATTATGCTGTCACCATCTGACCAGTCCTAGGTCTCCAAGCAAACACAGAAACTCCTAACAGGTAGGACAGTCCTTGAGGGCTTAGAGAAGGCATCTCAGGAGCCATGGGCAAGGGCCAGGCCTACTCTTTGGAGACATGAAGTTCTTCATCCCACTGTGGTCTGCAATGTGCCTAGACTATGGCTTGCAAAGTTGGGTGTGTACTTGAGAGACAATTTCCTCACCAGAGACTCAGGGGAGTGCCACAGCTCCTGGCGTTCTAGTGGACCTGTGAGGACAGGGCGAGAGTGGGCCTTGTTGCAGTTTACATTAAGTGATGGCTGACATAACAGCATCAGACCCCTCAATTCTTAGGGAAAAGATGACAGAGAAATGAATCCTTCAGCTGCTGTTGATCACAGGCTATTACAGTGAGTGATTGACAACCCAGGGAGGCAGAGGGCGGGTTTGTGTCTCAGTTTTCTGTGTGTCTGGAGCACTGTGTGAGTGTTCATGCTTTTGCCCAAAGTTGAGCAGTAATAATCAGTCTCATCCTCAGGCTGAGTCCGCAGGTGGTCAAGGAGGCTCTGTTGCCTCAATGGGAGCTCGAGAACAGAGCCAGAATCCTGAGGGCTGATCGGTGCTACCGTACATGAGGAGTTTGGGGGCAGCACCAGGAAACTTGCAACCAGTCAGCACCATTGTATCCAGTGTTGTTGCTGTTCCCAGTGCAGGCAATGGTGACCATCTGACTCAGAGACCCTAACACCAAGGCTTCCTGGGTCAGCCCAGGTTGTGCCCAGGACCCGGAGTAAAGAAGAGAAGGACACAGGGAGGGTGATTCTGGAGTTCCAGCCAAGAGCATAGCCTGGGCACCTGGGGAAGGGCAGAGCTCCTGCGTCCTCCTTGGGCCATGTTCCTAGAATCTGAGGGGTCAGGCACCTCTGTAGGGAGTGAGAAGGGAGAGGAGGAGGGGGGTCCAAGCCATGGCAGGGCACTACTGGGCTCTACCTTCTGAGATTCTTCGCGTAGACAGAACACCTCTAGTTGCTTTTGTTCCTGCCCATACCTGAGGGGAGGGAAGTGGCCTTCGTGTAAATCTATTCTTCCCCTGACTGTCTCAGCCCAAGCCTGTGCCCTAAGTCTGTCATTTTAGGGTGTTTATTTGAAAAATGAAAGATGGGAAGCGCCTGGCCTGGCACTCCCAGGGGCTCGAGGGAACACCGGGCAGTAGGACCCACACTGGGAGCCCGATGGCTGGTTCCCGCTGAGAGCACACCCATCAGACCTCTGAAGGAGCTGCTGCATGGCACCCCTTGCTGTCCCAGGCAGTGACTGGCTGTGGCTCTGGTTTACTCCATCTTCATTCCAGGATGTGGGCTGGCAAACCAAATTCTCCTGAGAACCCTGATGACGTCATGTCGGAGAGACAGGAGAACTTGGAAAAGCACCAGCCTGTCTCCTGCCTCCTGCTCAGAAATGAGCCATGTCCTGTCTCTTTATCTCATTGGCCAAAGCTAGTCACATGGCCAAGCCTGAGGACAGCAGGGTGAGAAGGCATGACATGCATTTCCAACAAAGAGGGGTGTTGCCCATTATAAGTTAGAGTCTTACTTGATTCCCATTTTGAAGGTGAGGAAACAGAGGTAAAGTTATGTTAAGTAAATTGTCCAAGTCAGCACCGTCCAGTAAGATCCTCTGCCATGATGGGAATGTCCGGTGTCTGCACTCTCTGGCATGGGAACCACGGGGCACGTGAGTTAATGATGCAATTAAAACACAGCCGGTGGGACTGAGAAATATAATTTTTAATCTCATTCAGGTAATTTAAATTTAGACATCCACATGTAGTTAGTGGGGGTGTACTGGACACTGTAGATTCGAGGGTAAAAAAATAGAGGTGAGACCAAATTTGATCCAGCCCTATGGGAAAAGGAAGGACATCATTGTCCACTCAGCTCTGTCACTGCTCTTGTTTGTCAAGACTCCAAGGGTACAAGAACTTGTGTTAGATTATTATTCATCTTTGTATCCTGTGCTTGAAAAGTACTCCCTGGAAGAATAAATAAAGATAGGTCTATATATTTTCATGAGCTTTCTCTAAAAATTTTAAGTATTTATGGCACATCTGGTTTACCAAAAGTTATACTCCACAGTGGGTGAGAGAAGATTCCATTTGAATAGGTAATGGGTTTTCTGACCCCATTTTGCACAGAACATGATCCATCCACGGAGACCGTAATTTGAGTTCTAGGCACCTGTTTTCCTACCAGATGGGAAAGCAGAAGCAGAGAGCTAATGCCTGCAGCCTCATGTCCAGCTGACTGGCATGAATGGGATTCCCTCCCAAAGCCTTCTTAATAGATGCAGCTTTTGCACGTTCTCCTGTTCTCAAACTAGTGTGACCCTCCCTGGGCATATAGGGAAATAGTGATTCATTATTGTTTGTCATGACAGGGAGCAGGTTGCTACTGGCGTCTGACTTGTGGACACAAAAGATGTTTCTAAATGAAATGTAATGCAGAGAGCTTCCCTCATCACAAGGGATGATCCAGCCCACAGTGTCAATAGCGCCGATGTTTAGAAACACAGTTTTGAACTACGTGTGTTCCATAAAGTGATCACAAAGGGATTAGAGGATCACCCGTCAAGACTTGGGAGAAAATATTTGTGTTTTGGAAAGAAAATACAGGAACTATGAACAGAAAATTTTAACTCCAAAGTTCAAGCAGGAGACAGGAAAATGCAGCCCTCGCTGGTGGGGACAGGCTGAGGGCAGATCAAGATAGGGACATTCAGGGGAGATTTTGTCTCACTTCCCCATGAGGCTGGAGCACTGTGTGATAACTGCTGCTGTCAGCAGACTGACAGTAATAGTCAGCCTCGTCCTCAGACTTCAGTCCAGAGATGGTGAGGGAGGCAGAGTTGGAGGAGCTGTCGATGGAGCCAGAGAACCGATCAGGGACCCCAGAGGGTCTTTGGTCATCATTGTAGATCACAGTGGTAGGGGCGCTGCCCGGGCGCTGCTGGTACCACTGCACATATTTACTGTCAATGCTGCCACTGCTGCGGGTGCAGGAGATGGTGACCGTCTGCCCCGGAGACCCCGACACAGAATGGGGCTGAGTGAACACAACCTCAGCCCAAGACCCTGCAAGAGGAAGCAAAACAGAGATCAGTGAGGACAGGTCAGGCTGGTTCCCAGGGAGAAGGCAGAGGTCATCATCCCAGGTGATATCCAGGAGCCCTCCCTGAATTCCCTGCGGGCAGCCACCTGTGCAGTGAGCGAGGAGGGTGAGGAGGAGTGGAGCCCAGGCCATGGTGGAGACGCTCCAGGCTCTGCTTCCTGAGCCACAGCCAGGAATGAGCCACCAGCCCTTCTTATCTTTCACTATAATGCTCGGGGTGGGAAATCCCCATGCAAATCTTCCCCATTTTAGAGGTGGTGCAAGCCCCACCTTCGACCTCAGTACGATCTTCAGCTGAGGAAAAGAAAGACTGTAGGAAGGAGGGGACCCAGAGAGGGCACAGAAACACCTGCCAGATGCAGGGGGAAAGGGGCTCACATCTGCGGAGCTGGGGAGCTTGAGCAGGTGAGCAGGTGCTTAGGTCACAGCGCCATCTGGTGGATTCAGGAGACACGTGGACCCTGGGCCGGGGCTAGTGCTCAGGACTCATGCCCCTCCCTGCTGCTCCCCTCACAATTCCAGCCTTTTCAGATTGGTTTCTTTCACTTAGCAATATGCATATAGTCTTTCTCCATGTCTTCTTGTGGCCTTATAACACCTTTTTCTTGCAGAATGACATTTCATTGTATGCATTATCAGGGCTTGTGTATCCCATTCACCTATTTAAGGACACATTCACTCTTTTCATGTTTTGGCAATTGTGTTCCAAGCAGCTATAAACATTTCTGTGCAGGTTCTTGTGTGATACAAGTATCTCATGCAGGTAAATATCTAGGAATGTTGTTTCTGAATTGCATGTTAAGAATTTGTTTAGGCCGGGCGCGGTGGCTCAAGCCTGTAATCCCAGCACTTTGGGAGGCCGAGACGGGCGGATCACAAGGTCAGGAGATCGAGACCATCCTGGCTAACACGGTGAAACCCCGTCTCTACTAAAAAATACGAAAAAACTAGCCGGGTGAGGTGGCCGGCGCCTGTAGTCCCAGCTACTCGGGAGGCTGAGGCAGGAGAATGGCGGGAACCCGGGAGGCGGAGCTTGCAGTGAGCCGAGATCGCGCCACTGCACTCCAGCCCGGGCGACAGAGCGAGACTCCGTCTTAAAAAAAAAAAAAAAAAAAAAAAGAATTTGTTTAACTTTGTCAGAAACTGCTAACCTGTTTTCAAAAGTGGCCATAGCAGTTTTCACTTCTCACAGCAATGCATGGATTCCTGTTACTTCACATCCTGTAAAACATCTGCTGTTGTCAGTATATTGAATTTTAAGCTTTCTAATAGGAGCCTATTGTTGTCTTGGTATTTTAATTTGCAGTACCCCAGATGTATAACAAATATTTTGATATTTATTTATAAATATTTATTGATGATATAAATATAATTGTAAGTATATAACATAAATACAAATAAGATGTGTATAAATCATTCATATATTATATAATGTATATTAATATGTACATTATATAAAATAATACAAATCAAATTTCCCCAGAGATAAAAATATATTTTTATGCTTCTTTAAACATCTAATTACTTTTATGCAGTCTGGATTATTTTAACATTATGTTGCATATTTCTGATTTATGGTCTTTCTTTTTTTTTTTTTTTTTTTGAGACGGAGCCTCGCACTGTCACCCAGGCTGGAGTGCAGTGGCCTCGCTGCAAGTTCCGCCTCCTGGGTTCATGCCATTCTTCTGCCTCAGCCTCCCGAGTAGCTGGGACTACAGGCGCCTACCACCACGTCCGGCTAATTTTTTGTGTTTTTTAGTAGAGACAGGTTTCACTGTGTGAGCCAGGATGGTCTCGATCTCCTGACCTCGTGATCCGCCCGCCTCAGCCTCCCAAAGTGCTGGGATTACAAGCATGAGCTGCTGTGCCTGGCTGATTTATGGTCTTTCTTTTAATGCTGCTATGATTTGTCCTGTACTGTGTGTGCCTTTCAGCTTGAGCCTTTAGAGGACTGCTTTTCATTATTCCTAACAGTTGTTCTAAGGGAGCCTACATGCTATGTCTACTTTAGCCTTCCTGCCCGTTCAGCTGCTGGGTTCAATAGGCTTTTTCCACTCTAGTGGGTGAAAACCCGGAAGTCTCTGTTTCAGCTGAGCTCTAGTCATTTATTGGGTTACTATCTACCAATGGAAGTTAATTCTTTGATAGGAGTTTTTTGCTTACTTTATGAAGTTTAATTATTTTTACATTTCTTAAGATGCATCCGAAGGCCAGGGGACCCTGTGCATATATGTGGGGCCCTTTCTCTGCCTGGCTCCCTCTTCTCTTCTACTCTGCTGCTGATACACCAATCATGTCAGTTGTAAGATTTGAAATCAGTGCCGCGAGACCAGCCTGTTCTTCTTACCACTTGAGGTGTAGTCTGGGAATTGCTTCAGGCAGAACACTAGGATGATCACAGGGCTGGCCTCATTCTCACTCTATCTCCGGGATCACAGTCATGAGCGGCCTAATTTCTGGTGTTCTAAAGAGTTGTATTTTATTACTGTGTCCTTCCTCTTATGGTTTATGGTGAGAAGACTTCTACTACCTCTTACTCTATTATTACCAGCTACAGTCACAGTCTGCTTTTCAGAGTCCTTTTTTCCCCTTAAATTGTAAATCTTCTAAGTCTATCCAAGCCCCAAATTTCACAGTTTTGAAAAAAAGAAAAAAAAAAAAAAAAAACTCTTGTGGTGAAATCCAGTTCCTTACTTGATTGCCCTGATTAATGTAATCCACCACCCACCTGATCCAAACAGTGTCGGGGTGCTGGAACTAAGTTTGATACAGAGACCCCAAAGGGAGGAAGCACCTGCACAGGTGAGCACAGTTCCCAAAAATTCTTCCCTGTGGGTTTCCTTGCCCCAGCCATTTTTTCCTATCCAAGGAGATGTCCGATGTCACAAAAGACATGATTTTGCAATGTTAAGGATCATTTCCAAATTTCCGTTTGAATGATGTCACCTATATTATCATCCTAAGCAAATAGCATATTGTACTATCCAGAAGTAGATTTTCTGGGATGCCATTTTGGAAGACTATTTCAGCCATGGGTAAAAGTATGGTCTGTTTTCTGGTCTCTTGTCTCTGGAACAAGATATATAGAGGCTGCAAAGTCTGTCCTATTCCTACTGATATCCTCAGGCTGAGGAATAAATCTGGGCCATTCTTTTCTTAGGAATCGCTCCTGTGTCAAACCCACCTGCATTCCTCAGTCCATGAAAAATGACTGAGGTGCAGGGAAGTTTTGCCCTCCCAGTCAGGACACTAACATCAAGAGGCCACATAGACAAGTGTGGCAAAGTGGTGACCATCTTTGTGGGGCGCTTCATGCCCCAGTTTGGATTTAGTCCTCAGAAAAGTCCCTTCTGTGATGGCAAACGAGCTCAATATTTCCATAAATGTGTCCTTGGCAGGGGTTGCCTGATGACTGGCTTTGGACCTAAAGGGCCGGGATGCTCCATCCATAAAAAAGCAGACTGAAAAGGATGTATTTTTCCACTTTCTTTTTGAATTTAGAACTCAAAAGAACTTTCATGATAGAGACAAGCCTCTAAGAGATCAGCTCTGTTGTTTCATTCATGTTCTCAAGTACTTCAAAGGGTCTGGACTTCTGAGATGTTCGACATATTCCCCTCACCAGTTTGGCAGTGACGATTTCAACCAATAAAGCTTCCACCAACATAAAGGGGGTGCCTCCTGCCCCCAGAATGGCTCAGGTGGTCCACACTACCAAAAGCTCACATTCAAGAGAAGCCATTTTCCTCAGTGGGTATCACCTGCAAATGCAAACACCACAAAGTCACGTGGTCTTGACACAAAATGGCCTTGATTGAGGGAAGATTAAAAGATATGGCTCCGCAAAAGCCACAGCTTTTCCACCCTCTCATGCACCTCACAAGGAGCAAAGTGAGCAGGGCTGGGGGCGGTGGGATGGATGTGGGTAAAGAGCCATCCCTGGAGCTGGTCAGAGGAGCAGCTGGCTTGGTGCCTGCTGGGTCCAGGTGTTCACACTGCATCCCTGCATGTCTAAATGCCTGACCCCCATTGACAGCCCTGCGCATCAAGGCCTCATGTAACTTCCTTGGTTGAAACACTACACTCGTGTTGTCACACACACATGCTGGGAATTGTGTTTGTCCACACGGACTCTGGAGAGGGTGCCTGGAAGCTTGCCCCGATGTCTCTCAGACTCTTCGTCATGGGCCTTTCTTTCTGCTGATGTTTAACGTGTGTGATCACATTACAATAAAGCAACAAAAACCACAACTAGGAGAACAGCTTTTATGAGTTCTGTGAGTCCCGAGGTTTGTCATGGAGCCTGTGGATGGTCTTCAAAACCCAACACACCACGATACAGGTCCTGTTTGCCAAAACTAGTTGTATCCATTTCCTATTGCTTCTGTAACTAATAGGGTGCCCTAAAACAACAGAAACATATTTTCTTACAGATCTGTAGGTCAGAAGTTTAATGCAGAACTCAGTGGGGGTAAACCCAATGTGTCTGCAGGGGTGTGTTTGTCTCTGCAGTTCCTAGATGAGACTTTTGTCTTTTCCAGCATAAAATGGACTAACACAACAGAATATTCTGAAATATCACACAGGCCATGGAAATAACCATAGGTGAAAGAATTGCCTTGATATATAAAAAAAATTTAAATGCTAAACTAATGTGCTGCAACTAAAGCATTGTGGGTTTTTTTGTTTTTGTAGAGATGGGGATCTCCTTGTGCTGCCTCGGCTGGTCTTGAACTCCTGGCCTCAAGCAACCCTCCTACGAGGGCCCCCCAAAACATCAGGATTGAGATTACAGACATGAGCCACCATGCCCAGCAAAAGCACTGTTTAGAGATACAGTTATAGTTATATATGCCCCTATTAATAAAAAGACAGGTCTCAAATAAGTAACCTCAATTTCTACTTTAAAAATCTAGAAAAACAGAAAGGCAAACGAAATATAATGAATGCAAGCAGAAGGAAGGAAGTGAAGATTAGAGTAGACATTAATTAAAGAGAACTCTAAAAACAGAAAAATATCAAAACCAAACGTGTTTTAAAGTTTAACAAAATTGACAAACCTTTAATTGGTCTAATACATAAAATGAGAGTTGAAGAAAAAAATCACTCCAATATTAAAATCAGTAAAAGGAGAAGACATTACTACCTACCTTTTATAAAGAAATAAAATAGTGAAGCAAACTCATGTTAAAAATTAGGTAACTTTGATGAAAGGGACAAATGCCTCATAAGACACAAACTACCAAAACTAACTCAAGAACAAATGGAGAATCAGAATCGACAAGTTAGGAGACTGAATTAGTAACAATAATAATAGTAACCTCAAAGAAAAGCTGAGGCCCAGAGAGTGTCTATGTTTAATTCTACCACACATTTAAAAAAAGAACAGTCATTAAATCTTTAAAAGTTCACTGGAGGCTGGATGCGGGGACTCATGCCTGTAATCCCAGCACTTTGGGAGCCTGAAGTGGGAGAATTGCTTGAGTCCGGGAATCTGAGACCATCCTGGGCAACATGGGTGAAATTCGTCTCTACAAAAAATACACACAAAAATTATCCAGGCTTGGTGGCACGCACCCGTAGTCCTAGTTACTCAGGAGGCTGAGGTGGGAGGATGGCTTGAGCCCGGGAACGGGGTGTGGCAGTGAGCTGAGATCACGTCACTGCACTCCAGCCTGGGTGACAGAGCCAGACCCTGTTTCAAACAAATAAACAAAAACAAAAATCCAAAAAGGTTCACAGGGATACATATATTTAAAAAGGCAGATCATAACAACTGTTAGTAAGGATATGTAGAAATATACTCAAAACATTGCAGGTGGGAATTTTAAAAAAGAAAGCCACTTGAGAAAAAAGTTAGTACTTAACATGTTAAACATAGAGTTATAATGTGACTGAGGTTTCCTAGGTACATAACTCAGGGAAATGTGTGTGTGTGTGTGTGTGTGTGTGAGTGTATCAAAATGTATATCATGAGTGCCTAATAGCAACAAAGTGGAAACATATTAAATATCTAATTGGGTTTATAAATGAATAATCAAAATGTAGCATATCCATATAATGGAATATTGCTCAAAAATTTCAGAAGAATTTAGTACTGATATTTTATACAATGTGAAAAATCTTGAGAACAGTATGCAAACTTTAAAAAGCCAATCACAAAATAATGTATGTCAGATGACTTTATTTATGTGAAATGTCAATAACAGGCAGAGCCATTAAGAAAAAAAGTAGATGAGTGTTTGTCAAAATCTGCAAGTGAAAGGAATGGGGACTGATGCTAATGTGTATTGGGCTTCTTTTAGGGTGATGCAAATATTCTAAAATTAGATCATTGTTATGATTGCCCAACACTGGGAATATTATAAGAAAATTGAACTATACATAGAGTATGAGAATTTTATGCCACAAGAAATAAATCTTAATGATAATGTAGAAAATGGCTGACAGACAAAACACTGTTATTTAAATTTACATTTGAAATTAATTTTCTTAAAAGTTTACAAAGTGAACCTGTCACTTCATGGAAAACAATCCACAATGTTTATAGGCATGTCAAAATTTCAGCTCACAAGCAAAATTTAGAAAATGTGTTTCCTCACCAAGAGGTTGATATCTTGCAGATATTTACATGTTTTCCTGGGTAAAAGTAATACTCCTATTAAGGAATGTGAGTTTTTAATCCTGTCTTAGAAGTTACTACGGCATTATTTGGAAGAACTGCATAACTCAATGTAACAGTATTTTTCAAATGACCAATGCATAATATTACAAAATCATGTATGAATAAAAGATGTATTCAAATTGCAGGAAAATTCAATTCAATTGATTATAATTCAATAGAATCCAAAAAGTTTATTGATATTATTTCTGACCACATGGCAACCAATATTTAAGAACCTTCCATTAGTAAAAGTTTGGTGCAGTATTAAGAGAAATATTCAAAATTATCTGGAAAAGATATTAAGATACACTATTAGAACTATATTTCTATGTGAGGTCACCTTTTCAGTGGCCTTAGGCTTACATCACAGTTCCTGGAGGGCAGGGAAAAGAGAGGACTGACCTGGTAAGTGTTTGATAACTGATTAATAGAAGCACAGGCTGTTTTGGGAAATACAGTTTGTTTTATGAAGATATTTGGATGTACGCCATCATTTTTATGACCTCTCTGTATTTGGCACTATCTGATGGGTGTCATTGCCTGTATATCCCTGGATGCAGAATCTCATTCTTGAGCGGTCTGCGGTGCTGGAGCAGGACTGGGCCTAACCCTTGCCCTGAGCAAGGATGTTCATCTTCATCCTTAAGGTGGAATGGAGAGCTGTTGATGGAGACTGACATAAAGGCAAAAAGACAACCAAGATTCTAAAATATGTGGTTGTTTCAGTGATTCCAGAGATATCCTGGATGCTGAGGAGTCCAAGTCACACCATTCCATCCTGTGCTGTGCCTTCCAGGGCAGTAGACATTGCCCTCAGGTCTGAGGGCTGAGCCCCAGCAGGAGGCTGGACCAGCCAGGAGAGACACAGAGACCTACCAGCACAGAGCAGGGTCTACTGTGTGGTGGGCCGAGCTGGGAGAGAGACCCACAGGGGCCTCAGGAGCCTGTGCCTGGGTCGTGTGTCAGGAGAGTGAGGAAGGGGGGACCCAAGGCAGGATGGGGTCACCCATAGCCTTGCTTTTTAGGACCCAAAGAGAAGGCAGAGCTGCCTCAAATCTTTTTACAATTCTGCTCAGGGAGCAAAGGACAGGATCCTTCATACAACTCCGCATTCCCATCTGATTTTTCTGGCTCTTTTCTGGATTCTGTTCTATGAAACTGTCTGTGATAAGTATAGGTAGATCATGAATCATGGACCCTAGGTCCCCAGAAAGACCCTGAGAGTCAGTGACAGGAAGCACAGGTCAAGGAATAAGAGATTCCCCAACATCAAGACTATTGACTCTGCATAACCTCACAAGATCGGCCCAACACACCCCATGTGTGCAGAAACATATGCCCAGTCTGTATGTGACAGGCCAAGGCAAGGAATGGAGGTGATCTACAATATTGTGAGAATGGTTATCATAGTCACTGCATGAGAAATCATGGATGTGAGTTCCACTTTTAAGCCTTTGGAAATGGAGTTAGTGATCCTGAAATTACACTGCACCCTTTCTTAGAAAGGGCCCTCTATGTCCTGAATTCTGAGCAGTAGGTAAGAGGTCTCAGGGTCCTTCACGGGGGGTGGGGGACAATCAGAACCATATCACCCAGGTGCACGCTGTAGGTGACAGCAGTCTGGGCCCAGCAGCAGTCAGCTTCAGACCTGCTGCACCCACACTCTGTCCATCAGCCACAGAGCAGCACATCCTGTACCTGCTCCCCCCTCTTCCCTAATGAAGTTGTCATCCCTTGGCTCCTCCTTGTTACATGTCTGAAAAAAATGACCTTCTGGATTTTAAAACCAACATGTCACTCACCCATTTCTCAGAAACAGGGCATATGAAAATTGATTAGGATTAACCCAGGGTGATATGTCATTGATGCCTTTAAAAACTTCAATTTCTTTGTCGAAATGTCTACCTTATCATTCACTGCAAACATATTTTATAGGAAGACCTTGTAGTCAACCTGTTTTAAAAAATGGAATGAACTGTTATCTTAAGCACATTGATTGTTTGAAAACACAAATGGGAATACAGAGAAATAAACTGGGAAAACATTATTCATTTATTTAATATTTCTTTTATTTCCCTTGTAATGTTTTGTTATTTTCAGGTTATAAAACATTGATTTTTTCTCATTTTATGATTAAGTATTTTATATTGGTGTTATTATAAATGATATTGCTTTTCTGTTAGATGGTTCATTGCAAGTCTATAGAATGCAATTCCCCCTGCATGTTGGTGTAGGATGATTAAAACCGTATTGAAGCTCTCGGGACAGAGGATTTGTGAGTCACTCCTGGACTCTGAGTGGGGTATGGATGGGATCAACTTGAATTCCGCCAACGAATCCCATGCAATGTTTTTGCTGTGGTGGGGTTGGTGGTTTTGTTTTTGTTTTTGTTTGATTGGTTTCTTGTGTTTGTTTTAATCTCTGGGCAAGAAATTTCCACCTGGGCAAGGTGAATGAAGTAAGGATGTAAGAACAATGCATCAACCTAAAGGTTAAACTTAAGAAAAAAGATAAACATGGTCAGATCTATTCTTCTGATGAAAATCAGGGGCTAACAATAAAAGTCACCCCTGAGCTCCACTTGCCAGAGCCACCAGCAGGGTAACGGAGCAAAGTCCAGATAGAGGAAGGGAGGTTTTGTTTGTTTGCTTTTGTTGTTGTTGTTGTTGTTCTGAGACGGAGTCTCGCTCTGTCTCCCAGGCTGGGGTGCTGTGGCGCGATCTCGACTCACTGCAAGCTCTGCCTCCCGGGTTCACGCCATTCTCCTGCCTCAGCCTCCCGAGTAGCTGGGACTATAGGTACCCACCACCACGCCCGGTTCATTTTTTTGTATTTTTAGTAGAGATGGGGTTTCACTGTGTGAGCCAGGATGGTCTCGACCTCCTGACCTCATGATCAACCCGCCTCAGCCTCCCAAAATGCTGGGATTACAGGCCTGAGGCACCATGCCCAGCAAGGAAGAGAGGTTTTTGTGTGATTTCCCCTTGGGTCTAGAACACTCTGTGAGTCTTACAGCTGTCACGTCATGTAGTACAGTAATAGTCAACCTTGTCCTCAGACTGCAGCCCCATGATGTGTGGAATTCCTGCACTGGAAAGAGCACTGTTGGATCCTGAGGAGCAGGTGGGAACCCCAGAGCCCTGGTGCTTATCTGAGTCTTATTTGAAATTCAGGAGATGCCTGGGAGTGCTCCCTGGCTCCTGTTGGTACCTCTGTATCAAATAGTATTCAACTTTGAGGCTACTGCCCAGGGTGCAGGGGAGTGTGGCCCTTGCTCCCAGAGATGGAGAGAGGGAGAGAGGCTGAGTCAGCACCGGCTGGGAGAGGGAGCCTGCAGACACAGACACAGCACAGTGGGGAGCAGGGCCAGGCTGCAGCTGCTGGGGGATCTGAGCCATGGGGGGCGGATCAGTCTGGGGCCACCCTGGGCTCAGAGCCCAGTCTCCACTCATACAGTGAGAGAAGAGCAAGAGGAGGAGAGGAGTCAGGGCCATGCTGGACACAGCTGCCTCTGAGGCCACAGACCGGGGCTGGGCTGCCCCAGGCCTCTAGTATCCCAGCCCCGCGCGCCCACAGAGGAGGGGCTGCGCATGCAAATGAGTCCCCCCATTGCCTCTGCCCCAGGTGCACTCACAGGGTTCAGGCCTTTGGACAGGGAGGCTGGCAGGAGGCAAGAGTTTGCCCCATGGGTGCGGCCTAGGAGGAAGCAACTGCTGGGACCACACAGGCCCTTGTTCAGGGGACTCTGTCAGACCCAGAGGGGACAAAGCTGCAGAGTTCTCAGAGGAAGCAGTGAGTTAGTCCGGGGGCATCTGTCAGTTCAAGCTTCCCTAGCTGTGAGCACCTGTCCCGCAGAAGCCGCTAGAGAAAGTCTCACTGCACCCCCTGCCGGCCTCTGGGTGAACTTCTCCTTTCTAATGGTCCGGAATCTCCCCTTCCCTTGTCTCCCTGACTCCAGGATTCAAACACGTGAGAGGAACCGCTAAGGGGAATAATGGAGCTGTGGTCCCGACGCTGCCGCCCCTGAAATGGGGCCTCTCTCTAGGGATGGTGGCCCAGTAGGGAGGCCCACGTGGAATCGTGGCCCAGGAGAAAGCTTGATCTGCTGCAAACCTGGCACACAATGCCTGAGCTGAGTGCAGAGGGGCTCTCTCCACAGGGACAGCTCAGAGGAGGGGGCGCTTGCTGGGGATGCTTAGTGTGACTAGGAGTTCATCGAGAGTGAAACAGATCTTCACACAAGGGAAAACAGGCCACGGGGATGCTCAGCCCCTTCCAGGGCAAGGCATTGAGACTGTGGGCACTGGAGCGGCAGCTGCAGGTGTAGAGGTGGGTGTGTGTCCCAGGCCTCCCGCAGGGAGGATGTGCGGGACCCTCAGGTGATTCTCCTCCATCTGCTAGGGAGATGCTGTGCCTATTATCAGTTCTCCTATGAGAGACTCAGCTCTGGGGAAGTTCCAGGACAAGTTCTAAAACTTGGGACAGGAGACCTTGCAAGGGACGTTCCTGGCCATCTGGAGGAAGATGACAGCAGAGGAATTAGGGAGGGAGTGGAGTGGTACGTGTCTCAGAGGTGGGGGACAGGGACAGGGACAACTGAACCGCAGGCTGTGGCAGAGGAGGAGATGGTCCAGAGTGTGTGGTAGGTGGAGGGTGACTTTGAGAGAGGCTGTGAAGCTACCGCTCACAGGGTTGAGGCAGGTGGAGAGCATATCTGAGGGGCTGCAGTGGGTCTGGTTGTACTTTTGTCACATTGTGGTCATGATACAACAGTGTGGGAACATGTTAGCATAATTTAGAGACAATCAGGGCCACAGGCTTGCTTTTGTCTTCTAAAAGTGTAATGCAGGTGTCACCCACCAGACAGAGGACTTGGAATAAGTCATTCATTCATTCTTTAAACACTTATTTAAGGAAAGCCTGACATTTCAGACACTGGGGATGTAATAGAGGTTTGGGGACAAGGCCCAGGCCACTGGAGCAGGAGGAGCTGGGCAGAGAATGGGAAGGGAGATGACCCCAGAGCATACTCCAGGATTGGAAACTTTCTGGCCGGGCGCGGTGGCTCAAGCCTGTAATCCAGCAGCACTTTGGGAGGCGAGGCAAGGTGGATCCGAGGTCAACAGGTCGAGACCATCCTGGCTAACAGTGAAACCCCGTCTCTACTAAAACTACAAAAACTGGCAGGCGAGGTGGCGGCCTGTAGTCCCAGCTACTCAGGAGGCTGAGCCAGGAGAATGGTGTAAACCCGGAGGCCCGAGGAGCTTGCAGTGAGAGCAGAGATCACAGCCCACCCCGCACTCCAGCCTGGGTGACAGAAGCTGAGACTCCATCTCAAAAAAAAAAAAAAAAAAAAGAAAACTTTCTAATGTCCCCTAGAAGATTGACTCTAATTTAGAGTAAAGGGTTGATAAAGATCTTTCCTCCCCCAGCATGCAGCTCGGGCTGAAGGGGCATCTCAGTGGCTGCAGGGGCCTATGGAGTGGCCAAAGCTCCAAGACACCTGGGCTCTGAGTCATGGGGCCCAGGTGGAAGAGCGAGCCGAGGGTGAAGGAGCACAGCCCCTGTCCCAATTAGGATACAGCAGCAATGCTGGTGATGAGTGTATGTGGGGTGTCCCCAGTCAGGCGTCCCTCCAGAAGAGACACAGGAGGCAGGGTGACTGATGCCTCCTTCCCATGGGCTGAGATCCAGGCAGTGAGGAGCCAAGGGGTGTTGGCCACAGCCAGGTCTTCCACACTTGGGAAGCAGGATCTCTAATGGGCACCCCCATGTAAAGATCTGCTCCAGTCTGTTTGGGAGCTGTTTCTACGACCTGCGGATCGGACTCATGGGGTCAGGTGAAGCGGATTAAACAAAATCTCAGGAGGAAAAGGCGCGTGGATCGGCACTTGCGCTTGCGCTTGCCGCGCGCGGGGCGGGGCGGGCGCAGGCGGGCGGGCGAGCGAAATCGGATCGGGATCGAGGCACTCGGGGCGAATCGGATCGGACATCGATCGTCAGGATCAGATCGCTCGGCCTCGACCATCGTTTTTATCAAAGATGAATAAATCTTAGCCGAGGTTAGTGGCTCACCTGTAATCCAGCACTTTGGGAGCCAAAAGGAGGGAGTGGCTTGAGACCAGGGTTCAAGACCAGCCTGGAGCAGTATAAGCAAGACCTGGCCTGAAATTTTAAAATTGGCCAGGTGTGATGTTTCCGCACCTATGGTTAACGCAGGAGGCTGAGGCGGGAGGATGGCGAGGCAGGAGGTTGAGGGTGCGGTGAGCCATGCGCCAGCTGGATGGCAGCAAACCCTGTCTGAAAAGAAGAGGAAGAGGAAGAGGAAGAAGGAAGGAAGAAGGAAGGAAGGAAGGAAGGAGGAAGGAGAAAGGTTCCTTTCTCAATTTATAAGTTATTGGGGTTTTTTGTTTTGTATTTATTTATTTTTTTTTGAGATGGAGTCTCGTTCTGTTGCCCAGGCTGGAGTCAGTGATGCAATCTCGGCTTATTGCCCCCTCTGCTTCCCGGGTTCCAGTGATTCTCTTGCCTCAACCTCCTGAGTATCTGGGACTACGGGCATGCGCCACCATGCCTGGCTAATTTTCTTTTGTATTTTTAGTAGAGACGAGGTTTCACCATATTGGCCAGGCTGGTCTCAAACTCCTGACCTTGTGATCCACCCACCTCTGCCTCCCAAAGTGCTGGGATTACAGGCATGAGCCACCGCACCCGGCCGCTATCACTCTTTTAAATAGTTCTTAACAAAGGGCATCCATCAACCCAAAGATGCTCCAAGGAAGCTGAGTCTCTGTCTATGGATGGAGGGGGAGTCAGCCAGGAGAATTCACCCCCTGAAGCTGCACCATGGGCTTCTGTGGGGAATCAAAAAAATGTTTGTAGGCCAGGCATGGTGGCTCATGTCTATAATTCCAGTATTTTGGGAGGCCAAGGTGGTAAGATTGCTTGAGCTCAGGAGTTCAAGACCAGCCTAGGCAACATGGTGAGAGACCCTGTCTTTACGAAAAACAAAAAACTAAAACAATCCAGGTGTGGTGCACACACCTATAGTCCTAGCTCCTGGGAGCCTGAGGAGGAAGGATCACTTGAGCCCAGGATGTCAAGGCTGTAGTGAGCTGTGATCACAACACTGCACTCCAGCCTGGGCAGCAGAGTGAGATGCTGTCTCAAAAAAAAAAAAAATTATATATACTAAAAATTATCACCAATGCCCTAGTGCCCCAGAAGAAAATCACTTTACAGACTGCCACAGGTAAAACAACCTCTTTTACAAATAAAGTTGCAAATCACACAAGGAAAAAGTCACCATGAGGGAGAGTCTGAGAGGCCCCAGCCAGGAAAACTCACTTCTGAAAAATGGCATCAACCACAGAACAGAGACCAAGGTGCTGAGATCCTCAGCCTGGGAGCAGCATAGACAACACCCTGCTCTCTGTCTTGGAGGCCATGGAACTGGCCTGGAGGCCACTGACGGCCTCACCCATCGAGGTCCCCAACTCCTATGGCCCCCAAAGCTGAAGTGTACCTAGCCTAAGAATCTCAATGACTGAGTTCCTCTCAGGTGGCTTTGAGCAGCATGGACTTGGGGAGTGGGGTCTGCCCTAGGCATCCAGCTCAGACCTCAGCCTCACCTGACTGAAGCCGGACCGGTACTCCACACAGCCCTTGCTATTCACATGCAGGATGGGGGTTGCTCTCAGGTCAAAGCCAAGCCATAGCTTGTTCATGATGGCCTGGGGGAGAGATGAGGGATGCAGGGAGAAAGGGGGTACCCGCTACCCTACATCAGCCCTCACATCCCCACTCCAGGGAGAGCCAGACAGTATGCTGCCCAGAGAGGAGACACTGGAGCCAGGAGCTCTCCAGACTAACCTGAGCCACAGCAGAGATGATGAGCTCCCCGCCAGCCCCGCCAATCACTAGCTTTGACCCCTGGGCTTTGTTGATCAAGACGGAGGGCACCATGAAGGACGGGGAACACTTGCCTGGAACTGGGGGCCAGAACCCTCCGGGACCTCTACCCACCCTGTCTCCATTCACTGCTGAGCAAATAGTGGCTTGGCGAGTGCAGTAACCCATCCAGGGGTCAGCATGCAGCCCCAGCCCAGCCCCCTCCCTCCTCTTCCATAGTTGGGGGCCTTGTGGACCCTGGGTGGGAAGCCTTGTTCTCACCAGGTGAGGGGGTGGTGCCGGAACCCCGGGGGCATTGCTTGCATAAGTCCAGGACCTCATTGTTGAGGATGATGCCTGTCCATAGTGAATACGCCATTGCTCCAAAGCTGCAGCCGTGGAGGCAGAGCCTGGGCTAGGACCCGGGGTTCCCACCAGACACCGCCTGCTCTGCCCACCTTTCAGGACCCCCTCATTTTACAGCTGCCCCAAAGCATGCTGGAGCCACTATTCTCTCCCTGGCACCAACCAGGAGGGGTCCCCAAAGACCCACCTGTGCCCCCATATCAGGACACCCTTCTGAGTGAGGCCGCCCATTCCCAGATAAGTCTTGGCTTGGGGCCACCCCAGCAGCAGCCTTTCCAGCCAGAGATGTCAGGGGTGGGGGCCTCTTTTGAACTAGAGGAGGAGACAAAGGCCAAAAGCAAGGTGCTGCCCCATGGAGACAAGTGAGGGGACATGGGGCTGGGGGAGTGCAGGTCTAGGAGAGGAGAAGTGAAGCCATCCATCTTCCCCCAAGCCCCACGCACAGTGTGTTGATGGTACTGGTGGCAGCCACGGCGCTGCCATCCTCCTTCAGCACAGACACAGGGGACATGCCTGTCCTGTGGCCCCAGGCCCCAGCCAAGCTGTAGTGACTGAGCTGGTGGTCCCCCCGGCCATCGATCTGTTGGCGGATGAGCTGGGCCAGGGCTCCCCCAGCAGGTCCCAGGAGGCATTCTGGGGTGGGTGGGCAGGTGGCAGGGTCAGTGAGGGGCCAAGCGGGATCCATAGAACCAAGGGCAGGACAAGCTCAGCCCCCATGGGGGCCACCTCCAGTCTGTCTTCTACCTTGTGGCCAGGCCTCCCTCAAGCCCAGGCTAGGTCTAGACTCCACCCACTCTCCAGGTCCTTTGAGATATGGTGCCACTCCTGCATCTGACCCCTGTACCTGTCACCCCGGGATCCCTTTCAGTCCTGCCCTGGCCTAGAACCACATACA
>NW_022160439.1:0-388 GCF_008728515.1 Papio anubis | reverse complement strand
TCTAACTCTGAGGATCTCACAAATGTGAGGCTCAGGCCCTGTCCTGGCCCCCACTGCAACCCGGGCCCTGCTCCAGAACAAGGCTGGTTTGAAATGGAGAGGTCTAGGCTGGGCGCGGTGGCTCAAGCCTGTAATCCCAGCACTTTGGGAGGCCGAGACGGGCGGATCACGAGGTCGGGAGATCGAGACCATCCTGGCTAACACGGTGAAACCCCGCCTCTACTAAAAAATACAAAAAACTAGCCGGGCGAGGTGGCGGGCGCCTGTAGTCCCAGCTACTCGGGAGGCTGAGGCAGGAGAATGGCATAAACCCACGAGGCGGAGCTTGCAGTGAGCTGAGATCCAGCCACTGCACTCCAGCCTGGGTGACAGAGCAAGACTCCATCTC
>NW_022160438.1:0-389 GCF_008728515.1 Papio anubis | reverse complement strand
AAAGAAAAGAAAAGAAAAGAAAAGAAAAGAAAAGAAAAGAAAAGAAAAGAAAGAAGGCCGGGCGCGGTGGCTCAAGCCTGTAATCCCAGCACTTTGGGAGGCCGAGACGGGCGGATCACGAGGTCAGGAGATCGAGACCATCCTGGCTAACACAGTGAAACCCCGTCTCTACTAAAAAAAAAAATACAAAAAACTAGCCGGGCGAGGTGGTGGGCGCCTGTAGTCCCAGCTACTCGGGAGGCTGAGGCAGGAGAATGGCGGAAACCCAGGAGGCGGAGCTTGCAGTGAGCTGAGATCCGGCCACTGCACTCCAGCCTGGGCGACAGAGTAAGACTCCGTCTCAAAAAAAAAAAAAGAAAGAAAGAAAGGAAGGAAGGAAGGAAGGAAGG
>NW_022160437.1:0-389 GCF_008728515.1 Papio anubis | reverse complement strand
CATCTGCCACTGCTTCACTCTCCCACCTCTCACAGCATCCCTTTCCCTCCTTCCACTGCATCCCTCTCCCTCCTCCCACTGTATCACTCTCCCTCTTCCCCCACTGCATCACGCTCCCACTGCCCACTGCCTTCCCTCCCACTGTATCACTCTCCCTCTTCCCACTGCAATACTCTCCCACCTCCCACTGAATCCCTCTCCCTCCTTCCACTGCATTCCTCTTCCTCCTCCCACTGCATTTCTCTCCCCCCACTGCATCACTCCCCCTCCTCTCCTACTGCATCATGCTCCCACCACCCACTGCTGTCCCTCCCCCTGCATCTCTCTACCTACTCCCACAGCATCCCTCTCCCTCCATCCCACTGCATCTCTTTCCCTCCTCCCACTGC
>NW_022160436.1:0-389 GCF_008728515.1 Papio anubis | reverse complement strand
TGGAGAAATAGGAACACTTTTACACTGTTGGTGGGACTGTAAATTAGTTCAACCATTGTGGAAGACAGTGTGGCGATTCCTCAAGGATCTAGAACTAGAAATACCATTTGACCAGCCATCCGATTACTGGGTATATACCCAAAGGATTATAAATCATGCTGCTATAAAGAAACATGCACATGTATGTTTATTGCAGCACTATTCACAATAGCAAAGACTTGGAACCAACCCAAATGTTCATCAATGATAGACTGGATTAAGAAAATGTGGCACATATACACCATGGAATACTATGCAGCCATAAAAAAGGATGAGTTCATGTCCTTTGTAGGGGCATGGATGAAGCTGGAAACCATCATTCTGAGCAAACTATCACAAGGACAGAAACC
>NW_022160435.1:0-389 GCF_008728515.1 Papio anubis | reverse complement strand
TAGCTAACCAGCTATCTTAGACCTTTCATTACAAATGGCATTTTTTGCCCGATTTATCTGAAATGCCACTTTTTTTTTTTTTCAGACGGAGTTTCACTCTTGTTGCCCTGGCTGGAGTGCAATGGCAAGCTCTCCGCTCACCACAACCTCTGCCTCCTGGGTTCAAGCTATTCTCCTGCCTCAGCCTCCCGAGTACCTGGGATTATAGGCATGTGCCACCATGCCCGGATAATTTTGTATGTTTAGTAGAGATGGGGTTTCTCCATGTTGGTCAGGCTGGTCTCAGCTCATGACCTCAGGTGATCCACCTGCTTCTGCCTCCAAAAGTGCTGGAATTGTAGGTGTCAGCCAACACACCGGCCTTTTTTTTTTTTTTTTTTTTTTTTTTT
>NW_022160434.1:0-390 GCF_008728515.1 Papio anubis | reverse complement strand
CCCTCAGCCCCTCAGCCCCTCAGCCCCTCAGCCCCTCAGCCCCTCAGCCCCTCAGCCCCTCAGTCCCCTCAGCTCCTCAGTCCCTCAGCCGCCTCAGTCCCTCAGCCCCTCAGCCTCCTCAGTCCCTCAGCGTCTCTGCCCCTCAGTCCCTCAGCCGCCTCAGCCCCTCAGCCCCTCACAACCGCCTCAGCCCCTCAGCCCCTCAGCCCCTCACAGCCGCCTCAGCCCCTCAGCCTCTCGGCCCTTCAGCTCCCTCAGCCGCCTCGGCCCCTCAGCCCCTCAGCCCCTCAGCCCCTCAGCCTCCTCAGTCCCTCAGCCCCTCAGCCCCTCAGCCCCTCAGTCTCTCAGCCCCTCAGCCCCTCAGTCCCCTCAGCCTCCTCAGTCCCTCAG
>NW_022160433.1:0-390 GCF_008728515.1 Papio anubis | reverse complement strand
TATACATCTATCCATCCATCCATCCATCCATGCATACATCTATCCATCTGTCCATCCATCCATCCATCCATCCATTCATCCATCCACCTATTCATCCATCCACCCATCCATTCACCCATCCATCTATCCATCCATCCATGCATACATCTATCCATCCATCCATCCATCCATCCATCCATCCATCCATGCATACATCTATCCATCTGTCCATCCATCCATCCATCCATCCATCCATCCATCCATCCATTCATCCATCCACCTATTCATCCATCCACCCATCCATCACCCATCCATCTATCCATCCATCCATGCATACATCTATCCATCCATCCATCCATCCATGCATACATCTATCCATCTGTCCATCCATCCATCCATCCATCCATTCAT
>NW_022160432.1:0-391 GCF_008728515.1 Papio anubis | reverse complement strand
ATCCCATTACTGGGTATACACCCAAAGGATTATAAATCATGCTGCTACAAAGACACATGCACACATGTGTTTATTGCGGCACTATTCACAATAGCAAAGACTTGGAACCAACCCAAATATCCATCAATGATAGATTGGATTAAGAAAATGTGGCACATATACAACACGGAATACTATGCAGCCATAAAAAAGGATGAGTTCATGTCCTTTGTAGGGACATGGATGAAGCTGGAAACAATCATTCTGAGCAAACTATCGCAAGGACAGAAAACCAAACACCGCATGTTCTCACTCATAGGTGGGAATTGAACAATGAGAACACTTGGACACAGGGTGGGGAACATCACACACGGGGGCCTGTCGAGGGGTGGGGGGAGGGGGGAGGGGGGAG
>NW_022160431.1:0-391 GCF_008728515.1 Papio anubis | reverse complement strand
AAAGAAAGAAAGAAAGAAAGAAAGAAGGAAAGAAGGAAAGAAGGAAAGAAGGAAAGAAGGAAAGAGAGAAAGAGAGAAAGAGAGGGAAGGAAGGAAGGAAGGAAGGAAGGAAGGAAGGAAGGAAGGAAGGAAGGAAGGAAGGAAGGAAGGAAGGAAGGAAGGAGAGAAAGAGAAATGCCAAGAGAGGATTTTCTAAAGATTGTGATATATTTTAAATGTTTTACATTTAACCTGTACATATATGTGGTGAATACCTTCCACACATTTTAGGGTGTATTTCTGAAATTACTGGGTGTTTGCGTTTCTCTCTGCATCTCTCCCCAGTGGACCGTTTCCAACTGAAGACACACACATCTGCCCCCTGACTCACATACACTCATGCACCAGACAG
>NW_022160430.1:0-25209 GCF_008728515.1 Papio anubis | reverse complement strand
AATGGTATTTCTAGTTCTAGATCCTTGAGGAGTCACCACACTGTCTCCCACAATGGTTGAACTAGTTTACAGTCTCACCAACAGTGTAAAAGTGTTCCTGTTTCTCCACATCCTCTCCAGCACCTGTTGTTTCCTGACTTTTTAATGATCACCAGTCTAACTGGTGTGAGATGGTATCTCATTGTGGTTTTCATTTGCATTTCTCTGATGGCGAGTGATGAACATTTTTTCATGTGTTTGTTGGCTGCATAAGTGTATTATTTTGAGCAGTGTCTGTTCATATCCTTCACCCACTTTTTGATGGGGTTGCTTGTTTTTTCTTGTAAGTTTGTTTGAGTTCTTTGTAGATTCTAGATATTAGCCCTTTGTCAGATGAGTAGATTGCAAAAATGTTCTCCCATTCTGTAGGTTGCCTGTTCACTCTGATGGTAGTTTCTTTTGCTGTGCATAACTCTTTAGTTTAATTAGATTCCATTTGTCCATTTTGGCTTTGGTTGCCTTTGCTTTTGGTGTTTTAGACATGAAGTCCTTGCCCATGCCTATGTCCTGAATGGTATTGCCTAGGTTTTCTTCTAGAGTTTTTATGGATTTAGGTCTAACATTTAAGTCTTTAATCCATCTTGAATTAATTTTTGTGTAAGGTGTAAGGAAGGCATCCAGTTTCAGCTTTCTACATACAGCTAACCAGTTTTCCCAGCACCATTTATTAAATAGAGAATCCTTTCCTCATTTTTTGTTTTTTGTCAGGTCTGTCAAAGATCAGATGGTTGTAGATGTGTGGTGTTATTTCTGAGGGCTCTGTTCTATTCCATTGGTCTATATCTCTATTTTGGTATCAGTACCATGCTGTTTTGGTTACTGCAGCCTTGTAGTACAGTTTGAAGTCAGGTAGCATGATGCCCACAGCTTTGTTCTTTTTTGCTTAGGATTGTCTTAGCAATGCAGGCTCTGTTTTGGTTCCATATGAACTTTAAAGTAGGTGTTTCCAATTCTGTGAATAAAGTCATTGGTAGCTTGATGGAAATGGCATTGAATCTATAAATTACCTTGGGCAGTATGGCCATTTTCATGATATTGATTCTTGCTATCCATGAGCATGGAATGTTCTTCCATTTGTTTGTATCCTCTTTTATTTTGTTGAGCAGGGGTTTGTAGTTCTCCTTGAACAGGTCCTTTACATCCCTTGTAAGTTTAATTCCTAGGTATTTTATTCTCTTTGAAGCAATTGTGAATGGGGGTTCACTCATGATTTAGCTCTCTGTTTGTCTGTTATTGGGGTATATGAATGCTGGTGATTTTTGTACATTGATTTTGTATCCTGAAACTTTGCCAAAGTTGCTTATCAGCTTAAGGAGATTTTGGACTGAGGCGATGGGGTTTACTCAATATACAATCATGTCATCTGCAAACAGGGACAATTGTACTTCCTCTTTTCCTAATTGAATACCCTTTATTTCTTTCTCCTGCCTGATTGCCCTGGCCATAACTTTCAACACTATGTTGAATAGGAGTGGTGAGAGAGGGCATCACTGTCTGGTGCCAGTTTTCAAAGGGAATGCTTCCAGTTTTTGCCCATTCAGTAGGCTATTGGCTGTGGGTTTGTCATAAATAGCTCTTATTATTTTGAGATATGTCCCATCAATACCTAATATATTGAGTTTTTAGCATGAAGAGCTGTTGAATTTTTCAAAGGCCTTTTCTGCATCTATTGAGATAATCAGGTGGTTTTTGTCTTTAGTTCTGTTTATATGATGGATTACGTTTATTGATTTGGGTATGTTGAACCAACCTTGCATCACAGAGATGAAGCCAAGTTGATTGTGGTGGATAAGCTTTTTAATGTGCTGCTGGTTTCGGTTTGCCAGTATTTTTTTTGAGGATTTTTGCATCGATGTTCATCAGGGATATTGGTCTAAAATTCTCTTTTTTTTGTTGTGTCTCTGCCAGGCTTTGGTATCAGGATGATGTTGGCCTCATAAAATGAGTTAGGGAGGATTCCCTCTTTTTCTATTGATTGGAATAGTTTCAGAAGGAATGGTACCAACTCCTCTTTGTACCTCCAGTAGAATTTGGCTGTGAATCCATCTGGTTCTGGAGTTTTTTTGGTTGGTAGGCTATTAATGATTGCCTCAATTTCAGAGCCTACTATTGGTCTATTCAGGGATTCAACTTCTTCCTGGTTTAGTCTTGGGAGGGTGTATGTGTCCAGGAATGTATCCATTTCTTCTAGATTTTCTAGTTTATTTGTGTAGAGGTGTTTATAATATTCTCTAATGGTAGTTTGTATTTCTGTGGGATTGGTGATGATATCCCCTTTATCATTTTTCCTTGCGTCTATTTAATTCTTCTCTCTTTTCTTCTTTATTAGTCTTGCTAGTGGTCTATCAATTTTGTTGATCTTTTCAAAAAACCAGCTCCTGGATTCATTGATTTCTTGAAGAGATTTTATGTCTCTGTCTCTTTCAGTTCTGCTCTGATCTTAGTCATTTCTTGCCTACTGCTAGCTTTTGAATGTGTTTGCCTTGCTTCTCTAGTTCTTTTAATTGTGATGTTAGGATGCCAATTTTAGATCTTTCCTGCTTTCTCTTGTGGACATTTAGGGCTATAAATTTCCCTCTACACACTGCTTTAAATGTGTCCCAGAGATACTGGCATGTTGTGTCTTTGTTCTCATTGGTTTCAAAGAACATCTTTATTTCTGCCTTCATTTCATTATGTACCCAGTAGTCATTCAGGAGCAGGGTGTTCAATTTCCATGTAGTTGAGCAGTTTTGAGTGGGTTTCTTAATCCTGAGTGCTAGTTTGATTGCAGTGTGGTCTGAGAGACAGTTTGTTATAATTTTTGTTCTTTTACATTTGCTGAGGAATGTTTTTCTTTGAACTATGTGGTCAATTTTTGAATAAGTGGGATGTGGTGTTGAGAAGAATGTATATTCTGTTGATTTAGGTGGAGAGTTCTGTAGATATTCTTTAGGTCCACTTGGTGCAGAGCTGAGTTCATTTCCTGGATATCCTTGTTAACTTTCTGTCTCGTTGATCTGTCTAATGTTGACAGTGGGGTGTTAACGTCTCCCATTATTATTATGTGGGAGTCTAAGTCTCTTTGTAGGTCTCTAAGGACTTGCTTTATGAATCTGGGTGCTCCTGTATTGAGTGCATATATATTCAGGATAGTTTGCTCTTCTTGTTGAATTGATCCCTTTACCATTATGTAATGGTCTTCTTTGTCTCTTTTGATCTTTGTAGGTTTAAAGTCAGTTTTATCAGAGGCTAGGATTGCAACTTCTGCCTTTTTTGTTTTCCGTTTGCTTGGTAGATCTTCCTCCATCCCTTGATTTTGAGCTATGTGTGTCTCTGCACATGAGATGGGTCTCCTGAATGCAGCACACTAATGGATCTTGACTGTATCCAATTTGCCAGTCTGTGTCTTTTAATTGGATGAATGGTTAACTAGAATAAACAGTGTAGAGAAGTCCTTAAATGACCTGATGGAGCTGAAACCATGGCACAAGAAATGTGTGATAAATGCATAAGCTTCAGTAGCTGATTTGGTCAGCTGGAAGAAAGGTTATCAGTGATTGAAGATCAAATGGAAGAAATGAAGTGAGAAGAGAAGTTTAGAGAAAAAAGAGTAAAAAGAAACAAACAAACCCTCCAAAAAATATGAGACTATGTGAAAAGACCAAATATACATCTGATTGGTGTACCTGAAAGTGACGAGGAGAATGGAACCGAGTTGGAAAACACACTTCAGGATATTATCCAGGAGAACTTCCCCAACCTAGCAAAGCAGGTCAGCATTCAAATTCAGGAAATACAGAGAACGCCACAAGGATACTCCTCGAGAAGAGCAACTCAAAGACACAAATAGTCAGATTCACCAAGGTTGAAATGAAGGAACAAATGTTAAGGGCAGTCAGAGAGAAAAGTCGGATTACCCCCAAAGGGAAGCCTGTCTGACGAACAGTGGATCTCTAGGCAGAAACTCTATAAGCCAGAAGTGAGTGGGGGCCAATATTCAACATTCTTAAAGAATATAATTTTCAACACAGAATTTCATATGCAGCCAAACTAAGCTTCATAACTGAAGGAGAAATAAAATCCTTTACAGACCAGTAAATGCAGAGAGATTTTGTCACCATCAGGGCTGCCCTACGCTATCCACTTTTAAATGGACTGTCAACAACTTCTGAAAAGGTGAATTGGATAATTCTGCATTTGCTTTTCTGATATAAGTTGGGAAATTTAAGCCATAAAATGAGTTGAGTCATCATTTGTGTAAGGTTACTATACATGAGTGCATTCCTATTATATTAGATTTACACCTCAGGGCATGATATTTTATTAGATTACTTGTTCTAGCGAGGTCTTACCAGCTGAAATCCTCAATTTTGATAACAAGAGACTGGTGAGGGTTTCTAAATGGTGAGCTTGGCTGGTGTGTCTGGGCAGGTGTGTCTCAGAATGAGATTGGACAGTAGGAAGCATCTGGGGTCTGGGAGATTGGTAGTTAATGGGACCGGGGGTTCCTGCAGATGAAATGAATACAGTGGAGGATGAGCTTCATTTGCTTAATGTTTGCTTTAAAGCAGCCTTGACCAACAAACATGGCTTGCCTTAGAAGAAAACAATACCTTGGCTAGTCCTTTCAGATTATGGTGGCCAGTGAAAACCTAGGGAATAGAACAGGTTGGGACATTCAATAGCAAAATATAGTTTCTGGATTTTGCAATGAATTGCAAAGGCGCACATGGCATGTAATCCTCAGCCAGCTGGGAGGGAGGTAAGTTAGGGAATAGACATGCCTGATCACCTTGAGATGAGGGCTCCAGCTGTTCGTTTATAAAAACCACCACAGAAGCATTTGCCCTACTAAGTGATCAAATTTCCTTGGTAAAAAATCCAGGGAAGAAGATGTTTCTGTTTAACATTATCATTCTCTAGCTTGTGTATGCTATTTACCAAATTGCTAAAAGGAGCAAACAAGGTGAATAGTAACTGCTTGTGGACCAGTCTTCACAGCAGTCTTGGGCATGTGTGTGATGTCAGTTCTCTTGCAGGGAGAAGGAACACAGGCGAAGAGAAGTTAAGAATATCCCAGAGCAGTCAGCTAGTGTGAGAACCAGGGAAAGAATGGAAACCTCCTTGGACTAGAGTAGACACACATGAGAGGGAGGAACGAGTCCATCCTACCCTTTAGCTAAATCCTCTCAGTGTAAAGCTAATTGGTGATGGTAGGGATAGTAGATTCATCTGGTGTCTGAAGAAATCTCTAAAATTCCTGCTTGCTTGGGCAGTCCTAAATGGAATGAATTAAAATCCTAGGAAATCAACATTTTGGGTGATGAAGAGGATACAATATTTGATATGAAAGGTCTTACAAAATGTTAGTTTGGCTAAAATGTTCACAATAGAGATGAGGCTTCACTGTAGAGAAGTTTTTTAGGGATAACCTGGGTCTGCTGTGTCCTATTTGACATAAATAGACTCCTGTGTCTACTTAAATCTAAGTTAAATGGATTAAAATTAAAAATTCAGTGTCTTAGCCGCACTAGCCACATTTCAAATGATCAATAGCCACACAAGGTCAATGGCTATTGTATTGGACAGCATAGATCTAAAACATTTCCCTCATCACAAAAAAGTTATATTGGTCACAGCTGATCTAGATAATGAAGCTGGACACAGCTTTTTCTGTTTCCACTAAGGAAAGGACAGACACAGGTGGAAATTACAACATGGGACACGGTTTATACACTTACATGCACTTCCTGGCTCTGGAGGGTTGTTGGAGTCTGAGCAGCATAACCAAGTGAGTGCACAGGATTTTTTCCTTTGTTTTTCATTCTGTCTCTGAAACCTTAGGGGAAGGGTAACTTGTGTGTGTATGTGTGGAGTGGTTCTGCGTGGATTGGTAGGATTTTATATTATAAAGAGATATTTCGGCTGTGAATTGTGACCCATTAGGTTATAAGTTAGTGGATTGTACAGGCATTAAAACAAAAGAAATAGAGTGAAAAATATCAGCATGCTTCTTGTGTAGCGAGAGTAAATACTATTTTGTAAGATTTTGTTTCAGGTATGTATAGGTTTGGATATATTGGTTCAGTGTGTAAATTGTGTATCTGAATCATGTTTAAAACATATTTGAAAGCTAACTCTGAAGTTGAAAAACTGACACGAAGTATCTTGAATCCTGCAGCAAATAGCATGCAGCAAGTGAAAGCTTTAGAAGCTCTTTTAGTTATTAATACCAAAGACCATTTATTAGGTCTCACCTGAAAGCCGCTTATAGAAACAAAAGGAAACAGGGCATTTTGCTTTATGAAGAGGAACATCTTTAAGGAAATCATGTAGCGGTGTACAAGAGTAGAATAGGTGGGGTGGGATAATCAGGATAATTGCTGTCATCTAATGTTCTTTAGTACCTAATGGCAAATGCATTTGTGAAGAAGGCATCTTTTACATGTGAAAGAGGTACATGGTATTCAGTTACATCTGAGTACCTTATTTCCATTTTGTTTGATGCACTTCTAGCACAAGAGATACTTGTCCCATTTCCATTGATTTTTGCTAAGTCACATGGTATATATATATACACATACACAATGAAATTACATATACAAGTTATATATACATATAAAACTTATTTATATGTATATATAACTTGTATATGTAATTGCATTGAATTGATCAATACGTTCTACTTATGTATAATTAGGCCTTCTATAAGAGTGGCAGTGATAATTTAATTTTCTGATCAAAAACCTATTTCCCTCCTGGTTCTAAAAAGTATAACAATGTGCTTTCTAAATGGGAGAAACTCTTCCTTTCCTTTGCTAACTGATGGGTTTTCTGCTTTTAGTTGGCCTTTTTGTCCAGTTTGAGAAGGGAATTGCTAAAACTTAACATGTGTTTTGTTCTGCCTTGCTGGCTCCAACCCTATACTAGCCTGGGAAAGGACCAGAAAACGGGTACCAGCAGTCTAGTTGGAGATGCCAGTTCCAAATCATCTCCCATCCTAGGGAAGTTCTGAGAGAATTTAACAGTTGTCACTACTCCCTAATTCTGCTCATTCGTTATTTGCTTATTGTCTGATGTCTGATATTAGATGTTCTATTATTAGACTGTAAGCTCCATGAGTGCAGGAACCTTGCCTGTTTTGTTTACTGCCATCACTTGGAACAGTACTTGGGACATACATTAAGTATACGAAGTGATTGCGGAGTACAGGGATCCTCAGACTAGGGTCTCCAGATCAGCAATGTTAGCCTTGTTAGTAGCACGGCAGACTTTTTAGTAATACCCATTCTGAGCCCCAACCTGACCTACTGAATTGGAAACCTGGCGTGAGGTCTAGCTGTCTGGGGTTTAACAAGCCCTCCAGGTGATTGGGATACATGTTAATGTTTGAGAAGCATGGGTTTAATGAGTCCTTAAGTTAGGAGAGTTGAGGGTGTTCTGGGGGATTTTTGTATGCTCTTCTCAAATGTGGGTCTTCTCATTTAGCTTTTTCATCGAAGGCTTTATAGAGTGGGTTAGAGAAGATGAGAATACAAGTTATAGAAATAAGCCAGTGAGGTAGGCTCTTGAAATCCTCATCTGTCAGTCTTTGAAGACTTAATTGATAGGATTGGACCCTCCTGTCATTTCTCTGAAGAAAGAAATTCTAAAGGTGAGAATTGCATTTGATAGTGCTTACTGTTGAGCAATGAAATTGTTGAAACCAACTTTATAATATCCAGACATGAAAATGGTTTTTTTGAACTAGTGATACTACTTGCATAGAGTATAATAAGTGGCCAGAAATGCTATTATTGCTGTTACAGCATTTGCCTTAAATCTTTTGCAATTATAATCTCTAAATGTTCAACTATAGTGATATAAGTAAACAAAATTATGCTATAGCCATTCTTTGGATTATTATGTAGACAATACAATTCTAAGTAATTTGAGGTGACATGGAATGTTTATCTAAAGCTAACTGAATAAGGCAGTTCACAAGACCAACTTTTCTATGCCATTTTATTTACACACATGTGTAAATAGAAAAGAGACAGGAAACACATCATCATCATAACTCCTTTCTTGGATGATGTCATAGACTGCTGATTTCCATAACTTTTCTTTGAATTTTTCATTTGTTTACAATCAAGATTTTAAAATCAGAATATAACATATTTATGCTAAAAAATTGAAAGGAAAAATGTAACCATTCTACAGTGATAACAACTATATTTATATTTTCTTCTGGTTTTAGTTCATATGTATGCATTTTAAAATATGATTGGGTTGATCAAACAAATTTTAGCATTTATAAAGGCCCCCAAACAAGGACACTGGAAACTGTATTACTAGCATTTTCTTTCTCAAACTGATGTTTAAGGGTTGCAAATTTCTTGGTATAGTTAGAATAGCTGCAGAACATTTAGTACTCTGAAATTTATTTATTTATTTTTTGAGACAGAGTCTTGCTCTTGTCGCCCAGGCTGGAGTGCAATGGCACAATGACCTAGCTTCCCAGGTTCAAGCAGTTCTCCTGCCTCAGCCTCCCGAGTAGCTGAGATTACAGGTGCTCACCACCATGCCTGGCTAATTTTTGTATTTTTAGTAGAAACGAAGTTTCGCCATGTTGGCCAGGTTGGTCTCGAACTCCTGACCTCGTGATCTGCCCGCCTCAGCCTTCCAAAGTGCTGGGATTATAGGCATGAGCCACCACATCCAGCCTGCAATTTAGTTTTTAAAGAAAGAGCCAATTACATAGAACATTGTCGGTTCAGATGTACTTCCAGGGGGTGTCTTAGGAAGAGAACACAGATCGGAATCTGTAAAGCCAGCTTTTCTAATAGATGTAAGATGAGGGTAGTGCACGGGAAGGTGGAAGGGAGATGGGATGGGCAAAGGTCTAGAGCGGGTCCTGAAGCCTGAGATACCCTTCCATGAGGGTGAGATTTCAGGTTCAGCCCCACCAAAAGTGAACATCAATGATGCTTTAAGAGCTACGTGAGTCACTGCCTCTGCTCTTAGGAAACTTATTCTATTGTTTATGATTTCCTCTTTCTTTTGAGTGAAATATAACTCAGAAAAAAAAATTAAGCAAATGGTATTTGAACTCATAGTTCTGAGTAGCAGAAGCAGAGTTAGGCCATTTCAAATCAATCAGAATAAATGTCTGGGGTAGAAATCACTCAGGAGCAGCTAGTTACTGAGACCTTGGATCACTACATTGGACACAAATTTCTTGCTTCCATATGATACAATGGCTCTAATGTTTTGAACTTTTACTGAAATTTTAGTTAAAATATACAGATTTAAATCTTTGATCCATTTGAGATTTTCCCTAGTGTAAGGAGTGAGGTATTTTTTTTCCTGATTGGTGTGTGGTTATCACAACATTATTCATTGATTCAAAATGCCAGATTTGTCAAATCCTAGGTTCCTTATGTATTTGGGCCTGTTTCTACTCTGTTCTATTAGTCTCTTTTATGCAGGCACTAGTACCAATCATTCCATTTGTAATGCATTTATATTTTATTACCTGGTGGGGTTAGTTACCTTTCAGTGCTCTTCTTTTTCTATTTTTTATGGCAGTTTTTGATTATTATACATGATTTTAAGAGTCAACTTGTCCAGCTGAAAAACTAATGAGAAAATTGATATGTTTATAACTTTGAGTCCTCTTGTTCAAGAATAAGGTAGCTCTATTTTTCCACCACCCTATGTATTTTCTGTGTTTCAAAGGTTTCTTCGTCTAGAACCAGGACATCTCTTGAAAATTTTATATAAATGTATTTTATCTTTTTGTAGGTGTTGTAAGCGAGCTTTTTTCTTGTATTTTGAAATTGCTTATTACCTTTATATAAGGAACCCATTGCTATTAATACATTAATATAATAACCAGTTATATTACTAAATTCTGTTACCATTTCCTATTGATTTTCACCTGATTTTCTTGGAGCTTGCAGATGTGAAGTCATATATTCTAAAATGATTAACTTTATTCCAGTTTTTATGTCTCATATCTTTCTCTTGGGTAACTTAATGGGAACTTCTAAAACAGTGCAACTATTATGATAATGTGAATCCTTTTAAAAATAATACTATGGAAATATTTCTAATAATTATGATAATACTGAACAGGCATGTAGTACTAATTATGTTCAAAACTCTTAAGTGTTTTACTTATTAACTTATTAAGAGTGGCTGACTTGAATAGCCAAGACAATTCTAGGCAAAAAGGACAAAGCTGGAAGCATCAAATTACCCAACTTCAGACTACACTACATGGCAATAGTAACCAAAACAGTATGCTACTAGTACAAAAACAGACACTTAGACCAATGGAACAGAATAGACAACCCAGAAATAAGACCACACACCTGCAACTCTGATCTTCAGCAAAACTGACAAAAACAAGCAATTGGAAAAGGATTCCCTTTTAAATAAATGGTGCTGGGGTAACTGGCTAGCCATATGCAGAAGATTGAAACTGGACCCCTTCCTTACACCATATACAAAAATTAACTCAATATGGATTAAAGACATAAATGTAAAACCCAAAACTGTAAAAACTCTGGGAGACAACCTAGGCAATACCATTCAGGATATAGAGGTATGGGCAAAGATTTAATGATGAAGATGCCAAAAGCAATTACAACAGAAGCAAAAACTGACAAATGAAATCTCATTAAACTAAAAAGCTTCTGCACAGCAAAAGAAACTATCAACAGGGTGAACAGACAACCTACCGAATGGGAGAAAAATTTTTCAACACTATGCACCTCACAAAGGTCTAATATCCAGCATCTATAAGAAACTTTAATACATTTACAAGGAAAAGAAACTCATGAAAAATGGGCAAAGGACATGAACAGACACTTAAGGAGACATACATGAGGCCAATAATCGTATGAAAAAAGCTTAACATCTCTGAAAAATGCAAATCAAAACCACAGTGATACCATCTCACACAAGTTAGAATGATTATTATTAAAAAGCCAAAAAATAAGAAATTCTTGCAAAGTTGTGGAGAAAAAGGGAAGCTTTTACACTGTTGGTGGGAGTGTAAATTACTTCAACTATTGTGGAAGAGAGTGTGGCAGTTTCTCAAAGACCTATAAACAACCATCATTCAACCCAGCAATCTCATTACTGGGTATGTCCCCAAAGAAATAGAAATCATTCTGTTATTGAGACACATGCATGTATATGTTCACTGCAGCAGCATTCACAATAGCAAAGACATGGAAGCAACCTAAATGCCCATCAATGATAGACTGGATAAAGAAAATGTGGTACATACATACCATGGAATACTGTACAGCTATAAAAAGAACAGGATCATGTTCTTTGCAGGGACATGGATGAAGCTGGAGGGCATTATTCTTAGCAAATTAATGCAGGAACAGAAAACCAAATACCGCATGTTCTCACTTACAAGTGGGAGCTAAATTATGATAACACATGGACACATAGAGGGGAACAGCATACACTGGGGCCTGTCAGAAGGTGGAGGGTGAAAGCACGGGGAGGATCAAGAAAAATTACAAATGGACACTAGACTTAATATCTAGGTGATAAAATAAACTGTACAATAAACCCCCATGATTCATGTTTCCCTATGTAACAAACCTGCACATGTATCCCTGAACTTAAAAGTTAAAAAAGAGTGGCTGACATTTGACCTGAAATATATTTAGTATATTTAGTTTACCATACACTGGAGATTCTAAATACTTTATTAAAAATTAAAATTCATTATTCTTTCCAGATTTCTAAAATCAAATGCCATTTCAGCATCTGTATAGCTGAACATATGGAGTGCTTTTCTCTTTTGACTTGTTGACAGAGTGAATTACATTAATAAATGTCTTATAGTTGAATCATCCTGGTGTAGTATGTGATATATCATTCTTTTACTGTGATTCTGGCTTCTATTTGCTATATTTTTATATAGAAATTTCACATTAATATTTATAAGTCAGATTAGACTATAATTTTATTGCTATATTTATCAAATTTCTGTATCACTATCATGCAGGCTTCTTTAAAAACTGGCAGTTTTTGTTCCCTGTGTCTCATGGAAAATTTTAAACAATTGAGTTTGTTCCTTGAAGGTTTTATAGAACTCACCTGTAATATCATTAGTGCATGTGGTTTTTGTGAGGAAGTGTTTTGGTAACATTTTTTTTCTATTGCTTTTCATTTCTAGGGTCAGTTTTAAGTGATGTATAATTTTCTCTCCATTTCTTCTTGATTTTCACTTTTATGCATAGGTTTTTACAAAGCATTGCATTTCGATTTTTTTTTTCTACTTCATGTTGGCATATATGTACTTTTCTCTGAGCTTTACGTCTCCTTTTCCCATGCTTCTAAATTTATTGGTTCTATTGCCCTCCTCAATCTCATACCAATTTTAGCCTTAGATTTAATCTCAAAAGTCTACTCATTGGAGAAACATTACCATACAGCTTTTTATTTGTACATTTTAATATTTTTTCAAAACAGACTTTAAAAAAAAATCACTATTTTTCCAAAATGCTGACTGTTGTCAGAGATTCATGATTTTTAAAACAGCTTTGTTTTCTAGATGAGGGAGAGAATAGAAAAGTAAGGTAAGATCATCAGCCTCACAATGCAGTTTAGGAGCAATGAATGCAGTTAGCAGGGGAAATAGATTTGGTTTTAAAGAGCTACAACCTTTCTCATAACCAGAGGCTTTTAGGCTTTAGTGGTGAGTCGATCTCTCTTAGCAAGCTGGACTTCACAGACATAAAAGGGCATAGAGCACTCTTCATTCCATGTTCATTTTCAGCAATTTTTACTTTTATTTCCCACTTTACCTGCCTCATCCCTCAGCCAAGCTTAGGACAGTGACGTAAATGCTGGTTAATGACTTTGTGTGGTAGATATGGGCAAACACATTGGGCAGAGGAAATGCTGGCTTCATGGCCTGCCTGATTGAGAGCACCAGGGAGCCTGCTGCTTGCGGCTGAGGAACCACCCAGCAGAGCCATCAATGAAGAGGCAGTCATTTTCTTAAAAAATACAGTTCAACTCCTGGATGCTCCTGAAAGTGGAGGGAAGAGCCGTGTTTCCCATTTTGTTCCTGGTACCTATTAACTGATTCCTGAGCACATGCATGTCAACTAAATTGGTATTAGCTAGTGAGACCTAGAGGCTGGTTCTAATGGGTGCAAGCACTTATGCAAGGGTTCAGGACTTTCAGAAAGAAACTTACATAATTGGGATATAGGTGGACCTCTTAAGACCTGCTAAAGATCAGAGGTCTCCCCAGACAGACAGGTGCATCCAAGATAATGTAATGGAGGTCAGGAAAAAAATATTGGCACCTCAATTTGTACCCCCACCTTAAGTATTTTCATAAATGTAAATATTTTATATAGTATATTGGTTTATAAATGTGTGTGTGCATATAATGTGCATACATATATATACATATTCAAAATTTTTACTGATAGGGGAAAAGAGAGAAGGCCACTTCTACAGATAATCATCTTCCAGATTACCACTTAGCAGAGAATATACTAATCAATAATCAACAAGACAATCTGTCTTCAGGGAATTTATATTCTAGTAGGAAAAACAGATAATAAACCAACGAATTAAAAACAGTAATAGTGTGTGATAATTTCTATCAAGGAATTAAATGGGGAAATGTGACTGACACAACCATGTTGGGGAAATATTTAGCGGCCATGCCAAATTCAGGGTGTGTATAGCACTCGAGGCATATAGAACAGTAACTAAAAAGGGAAGGGAAGTAATGGTTCGATGACTACAAAATTTTCAAAGGCCAGTGTTGCCGGAGTGCATGGAGCAGGAACAAGAGCAGCACTGGATAGATCAGGAAGCAGCCACATTGAGAGCTTTGTGGGTCATGGTGAGGAATTCCAGGGCCAGGAACCTTATGGGTATCTACATGCCTTTTGGTATCATCCATTTGTCTCCATTGCCTGGCACATAATAGGGAAACACTAAGTATTTGAATGAAGTCTATAAATGATGGAAGAATTTGCATAGAGTTTTCTTGAGAATAAGGCATATTATGGGTTTTTTCGTGTTGACCCCTGCTTACCCTTTGATTAGCAAATCACTGAGACTTCTACTTTTCCACTTCATACTGTACTACCAGAAGAGAGAAAAAACTCACAAAATAAAAACAAATAGGAAAAATAGTAAAGTATAATACATTGCTTTAGGTGTTGCCAACGGAGGAAATCAGAAACATGTCTCTGATTTCTAAGTGTCTCTACTAGGTACTTTATTTTTGTGGTCATTAGCTATAATTTCATATATGTCATTAATTATAATATATGTGGTATGTTTTTTGTAATCAATGAAGCTTATGTTTACCCCGTAGGTAATTATGAACTTGAATTTCTAAGATACAAACTTTTAAAAAAAATCATTAGATTTATTATTTGGGGGGAAATTTGAAGAATTGAGGTATATGAATATAATTTAAAGACAGCTACCTTTTTAAATCCTTGTGGAAAACAACCCATTTCATTAGAAGGTTTTGAATTTAAATCAAAAGGCAACGAACATCCCAACTATCGGTATCAGGAAGAGGTATTTAAAGGCCACCACCTGAGGTAATCAATAAATACTTGTTTCAAAGATAAAAGGCACATTTTACCAAATTGTCAGAGGATGGCTATGTGCAGAAAGTGGCAAAAAGTTGAAAAAGTAGTCATTCCCAAGCATCACTGGACACTGAAGTCATTTTAGGGGAGATTTAAAAACCATAGATGCTGGGGTCACTGTTTCTCAGGTTGTTCTGATAACTGGGTACCACATTGAAAGTTTAAGGGCAGAGGTGGGAAAGTCCAGAAGTTTGACCTCCTCCTTTTAATATCCTGAAAGTTTCCCTGGCTGTTCCTGCTTGCAGTTATATGCCTTTGGCCCTGGTCTCTCCAGGAGAGGAGGGCTGCAAAAGTGGAAGGAAAATTCTCCACCTGGACTCCAGTAGTCCCCTCCCACTTCAAGGGAGCCTGGCAGCATCAAGCCACTCCCTCTTGTGTTTTTGATGTCTCTGCTTCCCAAGCTGTACATATGCTTGGATGTCTCTTCTTTAAAACAAAACCCCTTCCTCAAATGTCTTGTCCTTTTTAGCATCCTCCTCCTTTTCCCCCACAGCCTAGCATTTCACAGAGTAGATCACCCTTGCTGGCTGGACTTGGCATCTCCGGCACTGTCACCTCTTCTTCCAGGCATGTCTTCCACTATCAGTACTCCCCAGCCCCTCCAAGGCTCACCAAAGCCAGGGAAATAAAAACCACTTTGTTGGAATTGTCCTCACCAAGGTTACCAATGATTTTCTAGTTTCCCATATCCAGGAATTGTTTTCCAGTCCTTATTTAGCCTCTGTTAGAAACTGTGTTTTCCACCATTCTGTTCTTGAAACTTTGTCCTATTTTCTTTGACACTTGTCTACCACTTCTCTCTTTGTTGCTCTCTGACCATCCTCACCTGTTTCACGCCCCACACCAGCACTTCTTATCTTTCACCCCTTAGTACTAGTGTGCTTCAAGCTGAAAGCTTTCATCTGCCTTCTTCTGTTCCACATCCTCCCTCGTGGCCTCCTCCATTCCTGGTGCTCTGAGCGACACATACCTGCTCACTCTCCCCTGAGCCCTGCTTCACGTGTTGAAATCCACACTGAATATTTCACACTGGATGTCTTATAGGCTTTGCACACTCTACATATCCAGAATGGAACTTGTTACCTTTCCAACCAAATCTCTCTTCTCATGTTCTTCTGTGTTGTTTAATGGTCCTTTTGTTTATCCAGCTTCCTCACCTAGAAACAAATGAAAATATCAAGATTCCTGCTTGCTCCTGGCCCGCCTTGCCAGTTGATCACCAAATCCTAATAATTTTGGATTTAAGTATCCCAAATACTTTCTTCTTTGTCTACCACAGCCTTTGTCTTATTTCAGATGTCAATACTTAGTTTCCCAAGTAATTATTGCAATAGCTCTAGTTTTCCTTTCTGCCAGTGGAATGTGTCCAGCCAAATCCAGAAAAAAGTCCTTCAAACTTTTGGCCTGACTGGTAGGGTTCTTCATAGTTATCTATTCCTACTTCCTCTTTTAATGTTTAATTTTCACACCACTATCTTTGCCCTGAACCATAAATATATATCCCAGGGCCGGTCACACTGAGCTCTTTTATTCTCTGAACACTTTGTCTCATGACTCAATCACGTTTCACACATTGGTTATTGTATATTGCCCCTCTGCTTGCAGTACCACTTATCCCATATTTGTAGTATCAGGCTCATCCTTCCTTCCAGACCAGCCTAAATGCTGCCTCCTCTGAGGAATTCTCCAGAGCCTCCCATGCAGGGTTAACAGTGCTCTTCTTTGTTGACTCATAGTGTGTTCACTCATCAGAAATCTGTTTTCTTATTAAATGTACCAAAGAACAGCCTCTACAGGTAGAAAGTCACTTCCATGCCTCTGGTTCTTGCATGGGTCCTGCTGTATATTGGGTGGAATGTTGGATAAATGAATGGGTGACCCTCTAATCAGAATGGCATTTGGTGAGAATTTCAGGTTGAATAGTCAGTGGAAGTGAAAGGTGACACAAGCAGATGAGATATTTTGGGTCATAATGTATCTACCTATCCCTGGGGTATAGAAAACACCCAGATATACCCATCTGCTGGGCCAAAGGTGAGCTTTAACAACCAGACTCTAGTGCCACTCTGTATCAACTCACTTACTTGGCCTTATACTCTTGCTCCAATTCTCTCTTCTCTAAATTTCATATCACGTGGTATCACATCTCAACTACAGTCCCACCTCAGCCCCGGTGACTTAGAATTTGCTCTTAATCGCGCTCAGTTTGAAACTTTTCATTTTTTGATTGGCTCTGCAATGCCTCATGCTACTTGTTCTCTTCCTTTGTCTCAGGCAGAAACTCTTCCCCTCCTAAACCTGAATAGCTGCCTTGCCAAATAACTAGATCCCTGGTGGATCCTGGTCTAGTCCTACTGTGAGGGGAAAATTGACATAAACAATTTTAATGATTGTGTTTTTTTCCTCAAACTCCCATTTTCTATCATAATTAGTCATAGATACACATAAAACAAAAATAGGGATAACGATTTTGTGTCTTTGAGAGAATCAGTTAGTTTGGGATATCTCAAAAATATGTCTTTTCTGCGAGAGGGTAAATGACATATCATTTTCAGCTGGTATGGTTCCAGAAGTTTCTGAGATAATGATAATTACCCAAACAGTATCAACCCATTTATCCTGTTGAAAACTCTTTGGAGAGTGTTCTAAGGATATGGCTTGGAAATAAAATTAAGACCTGTTGCTATGAGATGAATCCCAGGAGGCAATGGGGCTTCGCCGGTACTTACCAGTGTATATGTAATGTTAATGGTCATGATTACCAATGGCTCAATAAGGAAAACCAAGCCCCTATGAAGGAAAACTAAAATCAACAAGGAAAACCAAAGCCCCTGTGAAGAGACACCTGAGCAAGAGAATGACTATACATTACACAGTGTCATCTGAGAAGAAGGGAGGCCAAATTACTATGGAAAGTTCTGTGTAAGAAGTTAAAGAAGAGTTCCTCAATCGGTTTTGTTAGGCCTTCTTGAGCAGGCGTAAATGTCTTTTCTCTTTGTCTTTGTCCTTTAATTTTGCCATTAAGTGAAAAGCAAACTCATTTAGAAGGAGTAATACCCCAACAGTGATTAAGAATTTAATCATCTAACAATACCATGTGGATTAACTCATTTATCTCACACTGTGAAGATGCTTCTCACCTTGTGAAGTAGGCCACATTCTTATCTCCAGTTCATTGGCAAATACACTGAGGCTGAGAGAGGAGTAGTGGCTGTGCAAGTCATCTAGACAGTAGGTGTCAGAGCTCAGCATTGACTGCGGAAGCTTCACTTCAGAACCTGCATTTTTTGCTATTCTAACACTTCAACTGGAGCCTATGCTTAAGGATTGCCTGTTGAGCTATCTGATCTGAGAGGTAAGGTGAACAAAAATGAGCTCTTGCTGAACTTGGCTCAGAAACAGAAGATGCCATTGAGACAGGGAAGTGGCAGGTCGTGGGAATCCAGGCCTTTGGCTATTTTGGGTAAGAGTGAAAACTGGAATGTTGGCAGGTAGAAGACTAGAATGAAACTATGCACAGCAGTGATCCTGGAGCCATCATCCCACCCAGTGTTCTGTATCAAGGAGGACAACAGAGATGAACCCACATGCATCAAGGCTTTAGAACCCCTAACTCTCCCCAAACCTCTTGGGCAGAATGGATGCAAGGTGATGTCATTAACTGACTTGTGATGGGGAAGGGATTAGAAATCCAAACCAGAGGAAAAGCAAAGGGAGACAAGGAATAGTTGTCAAAGGACAAATTGTCTGGCTGAGTGGTATAGAAATTAGAAAAGGCTGTAACTGAATTCAGGGAGATTGAGAATTCCTGGGACATGAGATTAGCACAAATGAGTCCCTGTGGTGACTTGTGACCTTCCCTCAACAGGACTGGTTTGTCCCAGCACACACAAGGGAGCCACCAGAAAAAGAGTTGAAAATGTGTAAGAAAGGGAGATTGTGGAAGAGATTTTTACGTATTTTGTTATAAAATGTATATTTCTTTGACTTCTAAAGTCATTCATGTAAAAAACATTTTGAAGTAGAATTGTAGTCCTGAACTTCTTTCTCTGCCAGAACTTTTCAATATTATTCATTTCAAGGGCTTGAATTTCCTCTAATGTCAAGATCCTGTGGTTTTACAACTAAAGATTGGCCCTAGATACATGGGGACTTATCTAGGTCATGTTTCATGATTAATGTATTCTACCCTCAGGACATTAGTAGCTTCTTTTCACTTATATCATTTTTTATATTACTGTTAATGACCTTTTAACCTATTTTCATATAAAGTAAAACCTCTCCTCTGGGAAAGGCAATTCCTGAAAAGACTTATGCACTAAAGCTGTTTATGGAGAAAAACATTGTGGGGACAGGGTTAGGAAGAAATTATACAAAATTCCCTTTTATTTGGAAAAATTTATAATTTGGCCCATTTTCAAGTAATGAGAACTTTAAATAGAATGACACTTAAAAAAATCTTACTGGTTTAAAAAAAGTTAGAAAGCTTGCTGAGATATAAAAAAAAATGTAAATGGAAATAAAAATAGGAACGAAAATGAGTCCCAGATTTAGTGAAGATGACAGCCCTCTTTAATGCTGCCATCCTAAGCCACCCTTTACAAACTCTTCTCTGTTATGTTTTCAATGGAAAGCAGCTGCCTTGGAAGGCATTGTTTACAATGGATCTCTGTCACAGCTCTGCATTGTAGCTATAAATAATGTCAACACATTCTCCTATCCAGCAGCCTAAATGCTGATGCCACCCATCCATACCAGATGAGGTTATATTATTCTTCCTCAAACATATTCATTATCATCTCATGCTGTCCCCATCCCTGAGGGTAATGATGACCCTTTGTAACATAATTCATCACTGCCTGTGATTGTTTGCAGCTGAGGCTATTGCCTGGGGGTCCTCCCCACCCAGCTTCTCTGTTCTCAGTCATATCATGTCTGCTTTGTTGTCTTATTGATCTTTATTCCAAACATTTTCTTCTTTTCCAGTACAGTCCTGTGGCTGTAGAAGCAAAGCAATGCAAAGTACATTTATGTTAGCATCAAACATAGCCATGTAGAGGTCTTGGCGGTTTAACCAGGTAAGGAATGAGTCTCTAAAGGAGAGTCTAGGAAGGATCTTAAAAGGTGAGTAGAAGGTCAAGGTGAAGTGGTGGGGATTTAAAATTTTTTTGGAAAAGCTGGAGTGAAAGAAGACAATCAGTGACATCACCTTGCACCTATTTTCCCCAGGAGGTTTGGGAACAGTCAAGGGCCCCTAAAAGCCTCAGTGCATATGAGCTTTTCTAGTCAGGGGGTTTCTTCATTTTGTTGAATTCTCAGGTTATGAGTCAAGTCACATACATAAAAGAAAATGAATAAAAGTGTAACAACACTAAGAAAAAGATTGTTAATGGGACAGAATTTGCAGAATACTTGAAAAAAGGCAGATGAAATTTAATAGGAAAACTAAGCTCAAAATACATATAGGAGAAGATGGCTACTGCATGTGGAGACAGATTTGGAGGTTCTTTAAAATCAGTTTTGGGTATCATGTACAGAAGGAGGTCCTAAAAGAATCATCAGAAGACTAGTTTTTGTGCCAGTAGGTGGAACGACATCTTCCTATCACCTTAGCCAGTGGGGCAGAAGGGGGCTATTTCATCCAGAAGATTAGCTACTGGTACACTGCAAACTTTCCCCAGTAACTGAGAAAGGCTATGGTCAAAATTATGAGTTAAAGAGGAAAGAAACACGAAAAGCTGAAATTTTGGAGAATAAACCTGAGAGGGACTTCTGGCTGATTTTGGTCGGGAACACACTCTCTTCCAGACTAAGAATATTTAAGGATTTTAGGGTGAGAGAACTCATTACAGGCTTGGAATGTTTCCGTGCGGAGGAGAAGTTTATTGCAGGGTTGGAATGTCTCTGATGGAAGGGGAAGTTATCTTGGGGCTGACATCTCTCTGGCCAGAAGCGAGGTTGTCTCAGGGCTGGCATGTCTCTGGTCAGGGAGGGGTTTATCTTAGGGTTGGAATGCTTCTGGTCAGAGATATCATTTGTGGTTTATGGTCATGCTAACATTAGCCATTAGACTGATGTCCTTTGGGTTGGATTTAGGTGGTTTTTGATAAAGGGGAACTTTAAAATGGTAGTGCTTGTCCAAGATGGTGATGTTTCTGCTCTGTCAATCAAGACCCTACAGTTATAAAAAGGATGAGGGGTGGTGTGTTCTTTCTGGCTACTTCCTGCTTATGGGGGAATAGAGAGTTTTCTGGTCTTGGATTGACTGTAGGGGTAATGCTGTCTGTAGATGTTTTCGGATAGTTGTCTGTGAAATGGCCATGATTCTGTCAGTTAAAAATCTTTGAAAAATGTTAGAGTAAGAACATTAGTCTTAGGTATATTATCAGGAGAGGGCCCAGGAATGAGATGACCCATGCTATGATTTTGTTCGCAAACCAATAATGTATTTGGTTGTTTTGGTATTCCCTTAGCTTTTTAGCCCTTTAACTTATTTAGCAATGCTTCTTACTGGGCCCAATTGGTTGAAGCAACATTCCTTACCTAATGAGAGGCAGAGGTGCATGTTTGGAAAGACCCATGTGTTATTTTCTGTTAGTAACTGTTATTAAAAGACAAATCATGGTAGGACTGGTTTGTTTTATTACACTTGGTTTAATTATTTGCATATAGTGCAGCAAGAATAATTGTTATGTAGGCCTTTTAAATTGGCTTTGATGGAACTTTGTTCCAGAGAAGGAATCTGAGATAAGACCTTTATAAAGCCAAGCCCAGCCATGAATTTGTACCATCAAATACCTATGAGTTGGGTGAATTCCTCTCCTATTGAGGTTCTAAGATAACTTGGGGTTCCCAGCCTGTCAGAAAGTGACATTCTGTACCTACCACAGATCAGAAACCCTGTACAGGGACAGGGACTGTGAAAACAAAATATGAGGCCAGTTTTCCAAGGGCTTTATTGGTGTCATAAGTCAGGTTTGATTCCTTAAAGGAGAGAACGCCATTCCAGTCAAAGCCTTGGTAAAAATAACCAGTTTTTCCAATTGTGTCCTGTTACAAAAGAAAACAGATTCTAATTGCACTTACGCAAATAACTACATTGAAATAATCTAAGAATACTCACAGATAGTTTCCAAATTCTGGAGAAAATCAGGTAGAGAGAAACAAGTATGCTTCAAATTTTGTTCACGGGAGTATACTAAATTGCTAAAAGCAGTCCATAGCTTAAAAAGAAAAACATCAAAAAGATCACTCTAGTCTCCTATTAATTCAGTTCATGACGTTAGTTCCTGTCCTGCTCAATATTAATGAATATTTTTAGCTCTTCAAGAGTCCTGAACATTTTCCCTCTATTCTGATGTCACAATCTCCAAAGTTACCAGAAATCTGCATTCAAAAGCACCTGCTAGAGCTTTATAGGTGATTATAAAACCACCTTCTAAAGAGGACCAAAACAATACGATAGTTTATGGATGACAAAAAGTCTTAGGGTAGCCACAGTTAAAGACACAATTGACAAGGGTATCTGTTACCTTTGTGGCACGCAATAGTTTTAACATAATAATTATTACTGATAATGTACACCAAGATATATCAGAATTATAGGAGTCTTCCATAACTTTGGAACACATATCAATAACATATTTATACAAATATAGCCCAAAGAAAGCTAAACACCATTTTATATTTGACAATACTTCCTGTATGATTTTATACCAAATAAGCCAAATTTTACCTTTATATTAGTGTGCTTTTAATGTTAAACTCAATTTTTAATAAAACCTTGTAGACACATTTACCCAATTTTAATATTTGACGGTAAGGTAAGATTTTTATAGATCCTTTTAACCCTTTATAATTTTTGTTAAAGAGCAGGTTAGTGCTTTAAGAGAAACCTGTTGTGCTTTTATTTTAACGCTCAAGTTACAGAAAAACTAGATGATACCCCTTCAACTTTAGCCAATATGTTTACACACAGAATTTCCTTATAATTAACCTTCTAAAACTTGCTTAAAGTTTCATTTTTACTTTATTTAACTTAAAAGAATTCTTTAACCTTTCAATCTAGGTAAAAATCCACATTCTCATGCCTCCTTATAATCTCATTACCAAAAATATATGTAAATTATTTTTTTCAATAGTCTTAAATACATGTTACACTGTTAACTTTTAGCTACCTTTACTTTTGTTGGTAAGTTTGGGATTTTAAATATGTACTAGGTGTACAGCCTAGGGACCTACACAGAAGTGCAGATAAGGTCTCACTTATTCCAGCATCTAACTCCATGTATCCTAGGTCTTACCTAGCTGCAAAGCAAGCAAATTGTACAGCTAAGAGTTTTAGTGGCATTTTATAAAGCATTCAGGAAGCCTAATCACTTTTAAATTGTACAATATTTCTTGCATAAATTCCCCTTTATAAAATTTTTTGTGACTTACACAGACAATCTCTGACATGACTTGACTTTCTGACTTCTAAACGTCCCTCTCTCTAAACAACAGGTTAATTTACTTTAGGACAAGAATTTACCATGTACGATTCTTTTCTATGTAAATTCTTTTTTCTTTAGTATCAAAGATAAGAGTCCTTTCCCAAAATGAACTTCCTTCATGTCTGCATACTAGACTGCCTAAGCCCACAAGATTAGAAGTTAGGGTATTTCACTAAATAGTTCAAGATGTAGCTATCTTTATTAAATATTAATGTTTCATTTGTTTAAAAATTACACAAAGATTATTCTGTTTGGGCTGAGTTACAGTTTTGTAGCCTCTATGCCAAATTTTGACACCTTATAGTATTTGACAGAGATAAGTATGAAATTGCTCAATCAATAAATGTGAACAAAAATGTATGCTGGCAACTCTTAAGACATTTTTAATTTTACAGTACCAGTAGGTTTTAAAGATTAAAGTCACGTGAACTGAAAGGTCCCTCTCATGCAAATTGTTTGAAAAGTGAAGTGAGAGACAAGATGGGGTGGGTGACCAGAGGCTCTTGGGCTTCAGCAGGATGAGCTGCTGCTGCCCACTGCCTCCTGGGTTGTAAGAGAGCCCCTACCCCCAACACCCCTCCTGGGTTTTGGCACCAAATGTAAGAGTTAAAGAAAGTGAAAAGAAACATGAAAAGGGGCTCAACAATCAAAGACAGATTTATTTTGGAGAATAAACCTGAGAGGGGCTTCTGAATGATTTAGGTCAGGAGTGTCCTCTCTTATGGACTAAGACTATCTAAGGGCTTCAAGGTGAGGGAGCTTATTACAGGCTTGGAATGTTTATGTGTGGATGAGTAGTTTATTGTGGGGATGGAATGTCTCTGGAGGTTATCTTGGGGCAGACATCCCTCTGACCAGAGGGGAGGTTATCTCAGGGCTGGCATGTCTCTGGTTGGGGAGGGGTTTATCTTAGGGTTGGAGTGTTTCTGGTTGGAGATGTCATTTGTGGTTTATGATCAGGCTGATATTAGCCATTAGGTTGGATTTAGGTGGTTTTTGATCAAGAGGAACTTTAAAATGGTTTGTCCAAGACGTTGATGCTCCTACTCTGTCAGTAGGCACCAAAAGTACTGAGCAGAAAAATTTTCACAGAATTAGCACGAAAAGGTGCAGAAACAAAAAATATGGAAGCAGTGAAACAAAAAGTAATCCCAAAGTTTCAAAATCTATCAAATAGGAACTCCCAAAGAAAACAATGGAAAAGAGAAGATACTTAAGGGAATAGTAAAAGATAATCTCCCACAACTTAGAAATACAGATTTTGCAGTTGAATGGGTACACTGAGGCCTGCCAGATGGAAGAGGTAAAGGATCCTCCCCCAGACACACCAGAGAGAGCTTTCAGAGCACCAAGAATATAAACAGACACTTCCAAAGAGAGAAACAGACAAATGTGTACATAGGAAAAAGAATTGGATTGACATCCAACCTCTCAGCAACATTAGATACAGGAAGACTAAAATTTTGAACCCATATGTCTGTGCTTACCCAAACTCTCATACATTTGGGAGGACAAAATTAAAATTTTTCAGATATATTTTAAAAACTAAATTCTATTAAGTCTGCTTGGTGCAGAGCTGAGTTCAATTCCTGGATATCATTGTTAACTTTCCGTCTCATTGATCTGTCTAATGTTGACAGTGGGATGTTAAAGACTCCCATTATTATTGTGTGGGAGTCTAAGTCTCTTTGTAGGTCTCTAAGGACTTGCTTTATGAATCTGAGTGCTCCTGTATTGGGTGCATATATACTTAGGATAGTTAGCTGTTCTTATCGAATTGATCCCTTTACCATTATGTAATGGTCTTCTTTGTCTCTTTTGATCTTTGATTGTTTAAAGTCTGTTTTATCAGAGACTAGGATTGCAACCCCTGCCTTTATTTGTTTCCCATTTGCTTGATAGATCTGCCTCATTCCCCTGATTTTGAGCCTTTGTGTGTGTCTGCACGTGTGATGGGTCTCCTGAATATAGCAAATTGATGGGTCTTGAGTCTTTATCCAATTTGCCAGTCTGTGTCTTTTAATTGGAGCATTTAGCCCATTTACATT